>NC_059350.1:54046934-54346934 GCF_019703515.2 Myxocyprinus asiaticus | reverse complement strand
GCATCTTATCACGTGGCTTGTTGAGCGTGTTACCGCGGAGATGTAGCGCATGTGGAGGCTTCACACTGTTCTCCACTCACCCCACCGAGCGCATTGGGAATTGGGGAGAAAAGGGAAGAAAATAAAAAACAAAATCCTTCCATTTTTATAAATGCATCTTGAAACATGCATTCCATTTCATTCACTGTGCTGTATCTAGCTTTTTTTAGGGCAGATTCTTTTTTTTTGGAGAAGACTTCATGTGACTGTTACACATGATTCCAGATTGTTATTTGCCCAGCCATGTTTCAGTTCTTGATAAACAGGAAGCTAATATTTTTTCCCTTTAGCTCTTGTGTGCATACTTGCGTACAGTGTATGAATGTAAAAATCAAAGCATCACAAAAAGGCTAAAAAGTGTAACTCGATGCATATGATAATACTAGCATTCGCTGCCTTACGAAAATGTGAACATGCAGAGCACATATCAGGTTTGGCGCTTAAATGACATACAAATTTTGTTCGTGAACCCTCACGGTTATCTGAATATTACAAACTGTTAACATGCACATCCCTTGTACTCAAGTGTAAACGTGTGCGAGTCTGCAGCTATTATGGTACTGCACATCCATGTTGTGTCTAGACAGGTATGATAAACCTTGATGGAGAACGCTTCGCCTCTGTGCACGTCTCCCCTGTCAATCTTCCAGAAGTGGCTTGGAGGGATTTGGTAAAGGGCTTGTTTGTGCTCCAATGCTCTCAGGCAGTTGCAGTCGAATTTGTTGCAGTGCGGAAGAGCATGTCAGCAGCCAAATAATAGAAGGGGTTCCCAGGTTCCCCCACCCCACCCCCCTCGTCTGATGTTGGAGATTTGTCCTGTGATGTAATAGCAGTCCCCCCAAAAGCCCAAGAGACTAAAGAGCAGGGATTGGGGTTAGAAACATTCATCAAGCTGTAAAAGCCCTCTCAAGAGTCTGTCCCGGGTGAAAGGGGACTGCTGTGTTTTTATGAGGGCTGGTTAGAGGTTGTTCCTGATCTTGAGATAGGCTCGTGAAGTTATGGAGAAAGTGTGTTTGCGGCCTCTGTACACCCCATGGTTGTATAATAAGACATCATATTTCAGAACTAGTTGGGTTCAGTCAACTGCCCTGGTGTCTGACCTTTGCTAGGACCTCTGAGTATCCCATATCTAAAAGCTCCAAGAGTAAACCGTCTTTTTGAACAAGGTGTTAGCAAAACCTTTGGATTTCATAGTTGTATGGCTTATCAGCTTGCAGTCATGTTTTTTAAAGTTTTAAACCTCATTTAAGATGGCTAGGGATGCTAAAAACGCAATGCAACCACAGTGAGATGCTCCAAAAGTGTCCATCTAATGCATGTACAGACGGAAGGCGAGAACACGTCCAGTGGAAACAGTGAACCAAACAAACATATATTGACTTCTAAAGTCACTTTATATGTTGTCTAATCAATGCTTTACTCGTCTGTCACAATAATGTAATATCTTTGAATTATTTGAATTAAAAGAATATTCTGGGTTTAATACAAGTTAAGGCAAGTTAGAGTTAGGGTTACTTAATAGCTAAGTTAAGGTCAGTGAGTATTTTAACGTTTACCGATTGGCCCCATTCACTTCCATTGTAAGTGTCTCGCTGGAACCCAGTTTTAAAAAAGAGGACCGAGTCGAAATTTATTTTAATCTTTAGGGTGGGCAATAGTTCTCTTGCTTTTGTTTCGAATTGGAGGAGCAAATGTAAAACTTAGAGTGTCAAACTACACAAGCTATCTTCTACAGATGTGCCATTTTATTATAGTTGATGTTACATGGTGTGCTCACTTGTTCATTAGTATTTTGCAAGAGCATATAGAGGTGAATTAATGTAGTAATACAATATTCTGCTGTCATTAGCCAAATATGGATTTGCTTTGGCATTACAACAATAGAAACAATCTCATAATTAAAAGTCGAAGAGCCCAATTTTCTCAAGTTTACCAGTCTTACTTTGTGAGTTATCAGTCCGATTAATCGTAAAGATAAACTAGAATTGGCCAATTAACTGCTGTATGAAATCAATTTCAAAATACTGTATCTCGTGCATTGCCAGCACAGGGGAAAGTTTTAAATTCAGATAAGTATGTGTGGCATTGCATACTCTTAAAACCGGATTATTGTCTAGTTACTTACAGTAGGTAGTGTTTACTTACAGGGATGCTTGAATGGCACTATATCAAAGTTATGTATATAATTACACATTAAACTGCATTAAAGCCAATCATTAAGCTAATGATGACAGCTGTTTGGTTTGGGAAGTCAGAGTAACAGTAATTATCTTGCACTAAAGCTCTAAGATGATGGATGGATGATAGCTGCTTTTAAAGTCCCTCTGTAAATGCCTTTACATTCATAAGAATTCCTTATCTTCTCTCTTTCCCCTCCTCTAGCAGCTAATGAGCTGTTTGCTTTTGTCAGAGACTTTTCTAAGGTAGAATACGGGGAAGCTGACGAGCACTTGGGAGCAAGTATCATCCTGCCTGCGTTCACAGAGCGTGTCATATGTGCCTGAAGACACATTCACAGTGCCTCGATTGTTACAGAATATTTCCAGGATATTTATGTTCATCCTTGAAGGAATAGTTAAAACAAATATTCTGTCATCATTTACTCACCCTCATTCCATTGCAACCTGTTCGCTGTTTTTTTTTTTTTTCCCAAGGAACAAAAAAGAGGACGTAACTGGGTCTTTCCCTTTGAACTCAAACAGAGGTCTATGAATCATTTTTTTTACTGCTGAAAGATGAACATAAATGATGATGAAAGCCAAAATATTAAATGCCATGGCTTAATATTTACTGAGAAATTCATTATTTTGTAGAGGGGGTCAAAATGGCAATTTTCGCCTCTGATTTTGGAGCAAAACTACAGGTTAAAAAAATAACCTTAGAAGGTGTCCGTGTCATTATTTTATCTTTACACAGAGATAGATAGGTCTTTTACTAAAATCAGTTAACTTCAGCACCACTTGTTGCATTTTACACCAATGGTGTGAGTCCAAAAATGGGAACTAACATTTTTTTGTGTTGTTTTTCCCAAGTTTGAGTGCCTATAACTGCAGAAGTATTAAAGATTTCTTAATATCCTTTTAAATTCTGATTCAGAATAAACTTTTGTATCTTCATTTAAAAGGCCCTATATGGTTAAATCCCAGAGATATGGGACACTCAGTGTGGCTCCATCAGTGAATTCTGTTCAATTTTACCTATTTTCAATGGTCAAAAACCAAGTGTCCAACAAAGCAAAGGTCTGAAGTACAAATAATGTTGAAACTAGAAATGTACCTTTATTTATTCCCAATAAAACAAGGATGTCAAAATCGAGATTCCAAAAATACACTATTTTGAAGAATTAACGACACATGTGGCTCTTCAGTTAGTGCAAAGCTATATCTAGTATTTGGATTTCAGAAATGTACATCTGCAAAGCTCTGGAATGCATTATTAGGGGTATGACCACTAAAGTGCTAAAACTCTACTGTATTTCTACTGATTTTCTTATTCTTTTACCGCCGTAAAAGTGTCTGGGCATCGGAGATGGGAAATCGTAGAGATTCCAAACTTGGCCCATGTCCTCAACAGAATCCCATGATTATGCATTCATTCAAGCCAAAATATTAAATGCCATTGATCAATATTTTTTGACAAATGACAATTTTCATGATTTTGGAGCAAAACTACAGGTAAAAAAAATCACCTTAGAAAGGTGGTAGCATTATTATTTTATTTGTACACAGAGATAGGTAGGTCTATTACTAAAATCAGTTGACTTCAGCACCCCTTGTTGCATTTTACATCAATGGTGCGAGTCCAAAATTGGGGAAAAACACTTTTTTGTGTTGTTTTTCCAAAGTTTGAGTGCCTATAATTCCAGAAGTATTAAAGATACTTTAATATCGTTTTAGATTCTGGTTCAGAACAAACGTTCCTTTTTGTGTCTTCATTTTTAAGGCCCCATATGGTTAAAACCCAGAGATATGGGGCTCTCAATGTGGCTCCATCAGTCAATTCTGTCAAATTTGACCTGATTCAAAGGTCAAAAACCAAATGTTGGTTACATGGTATAAAGCTAGTTCCCTATCTGTCACTCACTCAACGTTGTGTCGATGTAGTGACACTAGGGGTCACTCTTGGGAGCCCGAGACACCTCTGGTCTTTGATAAAAGGCCAATGAAAATTGGCGAGTGGTATTTGTATGCCACTACCCCGGACATACGGGTATAAAAGGAGCTGGTATGCAGCCACTCATTCAGATTTTCTCTTCGGAACTGAACGGTCATGCTCATTGAGCTGAATACTACTGTTCATTCACGTCTGCTGGATCTGACAGTGCATTTCAGCGGCTTCTCCCTCCTCTGCACTGGTGCACAGCAGAGAACGCCCCTGGGCGCTTTGGCAGAAAAACAAGAGAGTATATTTTCTGAAAGAGCTTTTCCTCCTCTAAAAGAGTATATATTTCTCTAAAAGAGCGGCACACACGGAACGTCTTTTTAAAGATGCCTTTCCGATTGTGTGTTATTCCTGGTTGCGGTCGTTATCTCTCAACTTCGGATGGTCATTTTCGCTGTCTTTCGTGTCTGGGCGTGACCCACACGGAGGCAGCGTTTGTGGATGGTTCATGTTCTCGCTGCGAGAACATGACCATGGCAACGTTGCAGTCGCGGCTTGCTTTCTACGCCTCGGTCCTTCTACCTACGATTTGGGGACCCCAGTGGGACATCTCCGCCGGATATCCCCCCGCGGACCTCCCATTCCCCAGCCCGCTCTTCTGCCCCAATCAGGCTTCCAGATGAGTTCGCTGGCTCATCTCATGGTGAGTCTGGCTTCTTGTTCGAGCCCGCGAAGATGATGAGCTCTTGAGCGCAGCATCGGAGAGCAGGCTTGTCCAGTCGGACGCAGAAGCCTCAGCTGGACTTCCCCCTTCGGGGATGATTGCCCAGTCACAGGCCGATGCCGAAATGACGGACATGCTTTCCCGGGAGCTCAAAGCAGCCACGCCCTGTTCCAGTGCCATTCTTCCCGGAAGTGCACGAGGAGCTGACGAAGTCGTGGGAGGCACCTTTTACTGCCCGGCCCCGATTCTGCAGTTCCCCCGCTCTCACTACCCTCGATGGCGGGGCGGCCAGGGGCTATACGGTGATTCCCCCGGTGGATAAGGCCACCTGGCGCGGACGCCCTAAGCTCCCGTCCAAGCCCTGTAGGCTCACGTCGTCCCTGATGGCTAAAGCCTACAGCGCTGCTGGACAAGCCACCTCTGCCCTGCATGCCATGGCTCTCCTGCAGGTCCACCAAGCCAAGGCGCTGAAAGAACTGCACAAGGGTAGTTCCGCCCCAGATTTGATGCAGGAACTGCGCTCGGCGACCGACCTCGCTCTCCGAGCGACGAAGGTCACGGCGGTCTCTCGGGCGGACGATGGCCACACTAGTGGTCCAAGAGCACCACCTTTGGCTCAACCTGGTCGAGATGGGCGAGGCAATTCTGCTCGCCCTGCGGAGGTTCCGGCCGTTGATCCAGGGCAAGCACGTGTTAGTTCGGACAGACAGCATGGCAACGGTAGCATATGTCAACCACCAAGGCGGTCTGTGCTCTCGTTGTATGTCACAACTCACCCGCCATCTCCTCCTCTGGAGTCAGCAGCACTTCAAGTCGCTGCGAGCCACTCACATCCTGGGCAACCTCAACACTACAGCAGACGCGCTGTCACGGCAGGTTACCCTCAGGGGAGAGTGGAGACTCCAACCTCAGGTGGTCCAGCTGATTTGGAGTCGATAAAGACGGGCACTGGACCTGTTCGCCTCCCAAGAATCCTCCCACTGCCCGCTCTGGTACGCCCTCACTGAGGCTCCCCTCAGCATAGACGTGCTGTTACACAGCTGGCCCCCTGGTCTACGCAAATATGCATTTCCCCCAGTTAGCCTGCTTGCACAGACCCTGTGCAAGGTCAGGGAGGACGAGGAGCAGGTCATCCTGGTAGCACCCTACTGGCCTGCCCAGACATGGTTCTCGGACCTCACGCTCCTCACGACAGCTCCCCCCTGGCGAATTCCCCTGAGGAAGGACCTTCTTTCTCAGGGACAGGGCACCCCTTTTAGGGACCAGGTGGTGAACCTGCAAGCACTGCCCCAGGAGGAGGTAGACCCAGCCCTGTCGTTGCTGAATCCAGTGCGTGCTTTACGCATCTATTTGGATCACATGCAGAGCTTTAGAATCTCTGAGCAGCTCTTTGTCTGCTTTGGTGCACAGCGGAAAGGAAGTGCTGTCTCCAAGCAGAGGATCACCCACTGGCTCATTGACGCCATAACTATGGCATATCTCTCCAGGACATGCTGCCCCCGGTAAGGCTACGATTCCATCCGGATGTATTGCTTGTACATAGCGCCTTCCACCTCCTTTTAAGCTGAAGACTTGCGCCATTAATTCCCAGTAGTGTTCACAAACTTTGTTCCTTGGTTGACTTCCTCCGAGCCCTGTGGCAGTCGAGTTTTCGGAGAGACTCACCGGTCCAGTACATGTGCTAACTAAGAGTCCTGTTCTGGGGTAGGTGCTCCGCATGTGGTGGTTCCCTGTAAGGCTAACCCCATGCGATATATATCTTCTGCTAATTCGTTTCCCTGTTGGCAAACTGCGTCTTCCTAGAGCAGAGCCTCTCTGCCCCAGTCTCCATGTTTGTAGTAACTCCTCCCCCGTTGGGTAGGATCTACCTTGAAGACTCTCCACATGGTCGGAAAGACCATGTGACATATTCTTCCACTTAAATACCCCCCCCCCTCTCTGGGCGAGGTGTGGTCTCCACGGTATCTTCCCCTTGGCGGCCCAGTCGGATAATCCCCCTTCTTTTTCAGGGAGTGGAAAAAGAGAAGGGGAAAAGAGGCCATGACTGGGTTAAGCCTGTCTCTATCTTTTGGGTAGTTGACTTGTCCCTAAAGGGCCGTTCGACACTCATAACTATGTTGGGGGAGGTTACGTGTCAACCTGGTGTGCTGGCTATGAGGCACACAGTAGTCTGCCCACCACACACCGCCAATTCACGTAACACAGTTCAGCCAATTGTGGCATTTCGTATAGGGACCCCTAGTGTCACTATATCGACACAACGTCGAGTGAGTGACAGATAGGGAACGTCATGGTTACTTGTGTAACCTCCATTCCCTGATGGAGGGAATGAGATGTTGTGTCCCTCCTGCCACAACGCTGAACTACCCGCTGAAATGGCCGGACCTTATATCGGCTCCTCAGCATAAAACCTGAATGAGTGGTTGCATACCAGCTCCTTTTATACCCGTATGTCCGGGGGAGTGGCGTGCAAATACCACTCGCCAATTTTCATTGGCCTTTTATCAAAGACCAGAGGTGTCTCGGGCTCCCAAGAGTGACCCCTAGTGTCACTACATCGACACAACATCTCGTTCCCTCCATCAGGGAACGGAGGTTACGCAAGTAACCATGACATTTTTCTTGTCCAACAAAATAAAGGTCTGAAGTACAAATAATATTGAAACTAGAAATGTACCTTTATGTATTCACAATAAAAAAAGATTGTCAAAATCTCGATTTTCAAGAGTCCAAAATTACACTATTATGAAGAACAAGTGACACATGTGGCTCTTCGGTTAGAGAAATATCTAGTTTTGGGATTTTAGAAATGTACATCTACAGAGCTCTTTAATGCATAATTAGGGGTCCAAACACCAAAGATAATGAAACTCTACCATATTTGTACTGATTTTCTTATTCTTGCCCTTAAAGTGTCTGGACATCAGAAACAGTGAATCGTTGAGATCCAGACTTGGCCCATCTCTTCAACAAAATCCCACGATTACACATGTATCATTCCTCACCAGCCATACAAGACTGCAGAATCATTATAAGAGTTTGAATATAACAATCATCACAATTAGTTTGCTTATAAACTCTCAAACGTGCCCACAGGCCATCAACATGTTTCTCATACTGTCTTTCTCTGCCAAGACAATGCCGTTATTCAGACTAAAGTAGACAAGGAGGACCACACAGAGTCTGCAGTGCCTGTCGAGGGCCCGTTGGCGTCAGATCAACCCGCAACGGCAAACCATCCATTATTATCGCTGACGCTATGACAGGCCATCCTCTCTCGGATTACACAGAGGAAACGCTTCACTGACTGAAATGCCCTTCAGCATATCACAGCGAGGGAAACACTGAAGTGAAAACAATGGAGCACTTGACTTTGCATTCTCTATCTGTCACGGTGCCTGAACATTGAGATATTACTGACAATAGGGGTGGAAGACAATGCTGTGTTGTGTGATGTGTTACGACGTGACGGATAAAGATCAAGGCTACTGGCATTTGAACAAACCTCTAACACTTTAGCATTAAACGTTCAGTGTGTGCTGTTACTTTACTAAGAGATCACACTTATGATATTTTTTTGCCTGGTTGATGATAAAATGGGTGATAAAATCGCATATACTTCCAGAATCATATCTAGAGAGCAGAATATCATAGAGACTTGTGGTTGGACTTTTGTATTGTGGAGTAACAGAATATTTTGTAACATCTAATCTCTTCAACCCCACAGAAATGCTGAAATTGCATTGATTTAAAACTTTTCCCAGGTTCCTAGTAGTTTGCACTAGGAAGTACACAGGAAATGGGGAGATATAATGCTATAAGAGGAAACGATGACAGATCTAACAGTGCACATTTGAGCTTCCCTGTCTGTTTCCTGAGCTTGAATTGCTACAGATCCATTGTAAGAAATCGGAAGATGATGCGGAAATAACTCACATCCTGATGCTAATTATTGCATGAACATTAATCAAGGCCAACTGATCTAATACACGTCCCTGACCCACAATTCTTCCTGGATCTGTGACCGTCAAACTTCCTTGTACTATTTTTATTTCTTTTTTAACAGGACATGTGATTCAAAAATAGCAGCAGATCACAAGACCTGCAGCAGTGAGAGTGATATCTGAATACAGTGGCAAAAAGTAGTCTCGTTTACACACTAACTAGATTTAATTTGTCGACTAACAATGTTCTACAGTGCATGCACTGTATGTACATGCACAGGAGATTTATGTCATTTTTGTCATGAAAATTCCCACCACAGTGTCATTTCCAGCACATCTCAAATTATGTATTGTGTTTAATAGAATTCTCTGCTGGAAATTACGCTGATGGAAATGATATTTTTAAACTTTTACAAATAAAACAGCCGACTCCTTTGTCTCGCTCAGGCTTATTTCATAGCTTACATTTTATGTATCTAAATACAATTAAATGATATTTTCACACTTTTTTGCATAATTAGGCTTGATAATTTCAGCTTGATTGATGAAAATATTCTGGTCACAAGTGATATTTCCATTGATTTTTCTTTGTTTTGTCTCATATTTCATCTCAAGCTTGCTCTTCATTGACATGTTTGTCCACTTGGTTAACAAGTACACTAACTTTTGACAAAATGTTATTAGGGACAAAATTGTTTGATGTGGTGGAAATAATTTTCACACAATAAATATTGAAGTTGAAATACTGGATTTTCATAGGTTAATATTGAAAGTCTGGGTCTGGGACAAGACTAGAGTTGCCACCCGTCCGGTAAAATATGGGATCGTCGTATTTAAAGATGAAATGATGTGTCCCGCATCAAATCAATATGGGATGCGATTTGTCCCATTTTTAAGCTGGTCCCATTTTAAGCTAGTCATGGAGAAATCGTTCCTTTGTACAAAAACATGTTAATACCATAGAGGGTGTGGTAAGGGATCGTCTGAAGAGTCCACACATTGTACTAACACATGCTAATACCGTGGATGGTGTGGTAAGGGATCGTCTGAAGAGTCCACACATTGTACTAGAACGTGCTAATACCGTGGAGGGTGTGGTAAGGGACTGTCTGAAAGGCCCACACATTGTACTAACACATGCTAATACCATGGTGGGTGTGGTAAGGGAGCTTCTGAAAACTCCACACATTGTACTAAAACATGCTAATACCATGGAGGGTGTGGTAAGGGATCATCTGAAAAGTCCACACATTGTACTAAAACGTTCTAATACCATGGAGGGTGTGGTAAGGGACCGTCTGAAAGGCCCACTCATTGTACTAACACGTGCTAATACCGTGGAGGGTGTGGTAAGGGAGTGTCTGAAAACTCCACACTTTGTACTAAAACGTGCTAATACCGTGGAGGGTGTGGTAAGGGACTGTCTGAAGAGTCCACACTTTGTACTAAAACGTGCTAATACCATGGAGGGTGTGGTAAGGGACCACCTGAAAACTCCACACATTGTACTAAAATGTGCTAATACCGTGGAGGGTGTGGTAAGGGAGCATCTGAAAACTCCACACTTTGTACTAAAACGTGCTAATACTGTGGAGGGTGTGGTAAGGGACCATCTGAAGAGTCCACACATTGTACTAAAACGTGCTAATACCGTAGAGGGTGTGGTAATGGACCGTCTGAAAACGTCACACTTTGTACTAAAATGTGCTAATACCATGGAGGGTGTGGTAAGGGACCATCTGAAGAGTCCACACATTGTACTAAAACATGCTAATACCATGGAGGGTGTGGTAAGGGACCGTCTGAAAAGCCCACACATTGTACTAACACGTGCTAATACCGTGGAGGGTGTGGTAAGGGACTGTCTGAAGAGTCCACACTTTGTACTAAAACATGCTAATACCATGGAGGGTGTGGTAAGGGACCACCTGAAAACTCCACACATTGTACTAAAATGTGCTAATACCGTGGAGGGTGTGGTAAGGGAGCATCTGAAAACTCCACACTTTGTACTAAAACTTGCTAATACTGTGGAGGGTGTGGTAAGGGACCATCTGAAGAGTCCACACATTGTACTAAAACGTGCTAATACCGTAGAGGGTGTGGTAATGGACCGTCTGAAAACGTCACACTTTGTACTAAAATGTGCTAATACCATGGAGGGTGTGGTAAGGGACCATCTGAAGAGTCCACACATTGTACTAAAACGTGCTAATACCATGGAGGGTGTGGTAAGGGACCGTCTGAAAAGCCCACACATTGTACTAACACGTGCTAATACCGTGGAGAGTGTGGTAATGGAGCATCTGAAAACTCCACACTTTGTACTAAAACTTACTAATACCGTGGAAGGTGTGGTAAGGGACCGTCTGAAGAGTCCATACATTGTACTAAAACGTACTAATACCGTGGAGGGTGTGGTAAGGGATCGTCTGAAGAGTCCATACATTGAACTAAAACGTGCTAATACCGTGGAGGGTGTGGTAAGGGACCGTCTGAAGAGTCCACACATTGTACTAAAACGTGCTAATACCATGGAGGGCGTGGTAAGGGAGTGTCTGACAACTCTACACTTTGTACTAAAACGTGCTAATACCATGGAGGGTGTGGTAAGGGAGCGTCTGAAAACTTCACACTTTGTACTAAAACGTGCTAATACCATGGAGTGTGTGGTAAGGGACCGTCTGAAGAGTCCACGCATTGTACTAACACGTGCTAATACAGTGGAGGGTGTGGTAAGGGATCATCTGAAAACTCCACACATTGTACTAAAACGTGCTAATACCGTGGAGGGTGTGGTAAGGGACCATCTAAAGAGTCCAAAACATTGTACCAAAAATGTGGATTTTGTTTTTTTACATAAATGTTCAATAATATGTACAAAAGAACACAGATCGGACAAAGTATTAATACGATAACTGAGTCATAAAAACATGATTAAAAAATACAAAAAACACAACCAACAAAAATGTATACATAAATAAGATAAAGAAGATAAATATTTTTTTTCTGAATCACTGGATTTACAATTTGTATTATTAATAACTCAATGCATTTATTGCGCCCCCCAATTTGATTGCCCCTTATTGACAAACCTAGACAAGACTAAAACAGTGAAATCTATACATAAAATAAATTTTAAAGTACCAAAAATAAATGATGAATGCCTGGTAAAGTTTCCAAGTCAGTTTTAATGAGATATAACAAACAAAACAAAAAAACTAATTGATATCTGTTAGTTTTAATAAAAATCAACCCCTGGGAATTGAAAGTGCCCAAAATTTGGACATTCTGGTACATATAAAAGTACCATGGTATTACCATCTGTTACCACTCTACCGTGGTAAAAATAGACTGCTAAAAAGTGGAAAGAAAAATCTGTGTGTATGTGTGTGTTGACCCTGTGAATCAGGGTTTAAGGCGGGCCGGTTTGCCTGAAGAGGGGTGTCGCTGTTTTTCTCCCTAGTTACTGTTTCCATGTTACCCGCTAAAATCACACAAAACGGTACCTGGCGACCGGCTCCAGACACACAGCATGGTTTTTACAGACATGACCTCTGTCTCAGCAGGGGTCAGGGGGCAACACTCTCTTAAGTGAGACTGCAAACAAGTACACACACTCTCTCTTCTCTTTCACACACACATGTATATTAATGCCCAGGGGTGTAAACATGTATTTATGCATTGCAATGCATCTGACTTACTATGTAAATTCAATGCATAGATTATAGATTATAATCAGTGATTATAATAATATTACTCAGTACGAAAATATTTATCTTGTTTTTCAGAAACAAATATCTAAATATCTTTAAAACAAGAAAAAAAATATTGATGCAAAATGGCATAAGATATAATGTCTTGTTTTCAGAGAAATCTAACAAAAAATGGTGGGATTTATGCTTACAACAACAAAAAAACTATTTGCCAATGGGGTAAGAAAAATAAACTTGATTGCCCTTTGAATCGGTTGTTTCTTACCCCATTGGCAAATAGTGTAAGTGTAAACATTACTAAAGTTTGTTAGATTTCTCACTTTTTGCTTCTCAAGTAAATGTATCTTGTTTTAAACCCATTAAACTCTATGGACCTGAAACATATATACTATATATATATATATATATATATATATATATATATATATATATTTAAAGGGCTATATCGCAAAAAAGTTTACGTTTAAAATGTTAAAGTCTCCGTATAACTAAGTTAGGCATATGAGTTTTCATTTGAAAGTTTAGAATCTGAACTTTTCAGAGATAAACATCACTTCTGCATTTATGTTACTTCAAATAACAAACTAAGACATCAAATAATTTGCGTTGAAAATTAGTGTCCCCCAGAGGTAATGGGGTAAAAATATTTATATGAAAAAAAAAGTACTTCACATAGCTCCTAAATGGACAAGTCATGTATCAAATGAAATCTCAGGAATGTGACAAATTTTTTATTTTTTTATTTTAAGGTTAATTGTGTTGCTCTAATACCACAGTTTGAAAGATTTTCAAAAGAATCACAAAGTGAAATATGATTTCTGTAAGTCATCAAATACAAATGTCTCTTTTATGCTCTGATAACTGCAGCTGATAGCCCCAAATAGCCAACAACAACAACAACAAAAAATGTATATCTACTTTTATCTTAGGCAGTTTTCTAAAACATTAGCCATTTTTTACTCATCTGTGAGCTTGCTTTTGTGAATAATCCAATGTTATATCTTAGATGTCCAGAATAAAATATGTCATCCAGAAGGAAAAGCATATATCATAGCATGCATCAAATCATCAGAAAAATACGTTTTTAAGTATTGATGATAAAATGACTATTGACTATTGATTAAAACTATTGATTGATAAAGTATATCATCACAAAGTGGAGAATCTCATCTTTTTAATGACACCTAGATTGAGCTTCTAGTCCACTCAGAGGCCGAGATATTTAATGAAATAATGAGGGTGTTGCATGAACTGAAAATTAGACTGAATGTCTATGGACGAGCACATCTGTGAGGAATAAAATGTGTTAGAGCGCCACCTACATTTCAGATCTGTATATTGTGATTGAATGTGATTGAGAAAAAAACATTTCTAGTGCTTTCTGCCATCTAGTGGAATAAAATGAGACTTTTCAAAGTGAGATAGAGTGAACAGAACCAGAATTACATGTTTACAAAGTAAAAAAAAAAAAAAAAAAAAAAAAGTTTTTTTTTTTTAAATTCTGTTTATCGTAAGATTATAAACACATACAATATTATTTATGAATAATTGGAGTCTTTTTTTTTAATTTGGGGGGTTTTCTGAAAAATGGGAATTTTTTTTGCAATTCGTCCACAGTATGTGTGAATGGTGAGTTTTTAAATTTGAGTGTGAAAAATTGCAGACGGCAGCACAAAAATCCACCAGAGTTTAAGTAAAAATTATATATTTAGATATATTTACTGGAAAAAAAGACAAAAATACTCGATATAAAATGATTTGTTTGTTTGTTTGTTTGTTTGTTTGTTTGTTTTTGCAGTGTACACATTTAATTTCTTATCCATAGTACAATTATTGATATATTTTCAGTTGTAAATATCCATGATGTACATAGTCCTTCCAGTTATTTTAGTTTCTTGTTGTTATCGACTATATTATCAAAATCAAACCAAATCATGACCAAATTTCAGATTTAATAATGCACTGCATCATTCAGTAAAGATTTGTAATTTAATCGAATCATTGTCGTTGTATCTTGATATTTGCTTCCATATTAACAGCACAAACAGGGCCTCACAGTAAAAAAAAAAATATATATATATATATATATATTTCTGACATTTAGCAAAAGTGAGACGTTTAATTTTAATGTACTGTGTCAACATTTTTTGCTTTTATTGTGTGATGTTATTGCTCAGACGTTGATCTTTCATAGGTCTTAAAGGAGACTTAAAGGCGTTCTTAGTTTTGTTTATTACAAGCAGTGGTGTAGTTTTCAGGGGGGATGGGGGGAGGTCAAAACAAGCAAGTACAACCCCCCCCCCCCCCCCCCCAAAAATGTATACCATGATCAACGGAAACATGTAAATGCTTCACACTGCAAGCCAAATCAACGCCCTTGATTACAAGTATCAACTTTAAAGTCACAATTGTCTATCAGATGTTTCTCCTTAGAAACAAAGACCCGAGTAAACTCACACGTGTCTCTTCTAGAGTTTCAGAAAAGATCTCAACAATCTACTTTCCACATTCATTTTATAGCTCTATATTTTTACTGTATGTCAAGAATTGACTCATTTGTGTCTATTTCTCAGATGGAATTTTAACAGAAACACCTGAGAAGAAGTGAATACTTAAATGAAACAAAATCAAGAGCTGCATTAATTCTACTGAGCTATGAGAGAGCAACCTTTGTGCAAAATAACGTGTGTGTGGTTGTGGTGATGTAATGCTGGTAATGTACCATTAATCGGTTGGCGGTGAAGTCGGCGCTCACAGAGAGAGCGGCACAAAGTGAAACACGCTAATCTTCTTAACTGTGTCAACCTACACGGGTTGCACCATGACACAGCCTTACTCCAAAACGCACACACGCACAAATTTATCATATTAAATATAGACATAAACAAGTACACATTTGCACATGAAACTGGGACACATGCAATACAATCTAAAGTGGACATCCTATAGAATTCTATTGATTTTATATAAGTTAATTATAATGACTACACACTTACTCAAATGCTAACCCTAAAAGAAAACATACTTATGATGAATGGGTGAATGCATACACATACACAGAATTCATACTGTACTCACCAATAAGTTTGGTTGAAAGTGGACGTAAATGTGCTTAATTGTTAAGAAAATAATGGCACAATATCATATTTATATATATTTGTCCCCAAAGTAGTTAAGTCAATTCAACTTTGTAGTTCTGGTTACTAATTTAATAATTGGAGGCAAACAGTCACCAGTGGATTTTGACCTACATGCTCAACTGAATTGCTCTTCAAGTTTTGCTGTTGAGGTTTCTGAAAGTTCATCTCTTTACCAGGTCACGGAACTTCTCCAGTCCACCTTAAACTAAGACTCGCCCCTCCGGTCAAGATGTTGCCTAAAAAATCCCTTTGGACGGTCTTGCACTGCCATCTAAAGCCCTTGGTAGTCAACTGCAGGACAGGAACGTCTTAAGGTGGACCGGAGGTATTGATACTTGTTTCCAATTTGTCAAAATTGCATTTTTAGTTCAGCATTTGTAGATTGTGTGAAACTGTGGTGCAGTTTTGTTTCCCCCAAAAGCTAATTAAGGTCTTGCCAAAGGTTTTATAAAATGTTCTGTTGTACTCGACCAAGCATGCATTTGGTTTACTGGGTTTACTGCAAGCACAAGAATTTTGAACCATGTTTCCACAAGGGGGCTCACAGATCTTTGGCTAGTTTAGCCCTGCTAGCAGCTGTGCATTGTCAGAGAGATGCACAATGGTTTGGCAGCTGGATAGTTCTTGGAACAAAAGGTACAATTTGAACAATTTGCATGCAGTAGTGTAGCACAGCCTCCTAGAAAGAGACTAAATTTGGCTGCAAAGAAAATGTCAAGTAATCAAGCTTGTTAGCATTGCATCAGTTAGGATCTCTTAGCCCTTAAAGAACCAGTGCAGCAGAATTGCAACGTTTACTTAAAGCGATTAAATAATATTCATTACATTTGGATTCAAACTACACATAACAACTGCAACATAACTGCAAAAAAAAATAAATAAATAATAAAAAAAATATATATATATATATATATATATATATATATATATATATATATATGATAACTAACTGTCAGAGCTTGCTAATGTCACACAAAAAGAAAAAGCGCTTGTTGACCCAGTTGCTAACACTATTTTCGGCAGTGCGCGAGTATCCACTGTAAACTGGCACCGGTCCAAAAAATAAGGCTGGGCATAGAAATGCATCAATTCTTGGACTACAAACTCTTCAGACATGTTTAGTAAGTTCTGTTCTCTGTTTTGTGTGCAGTTGTGTTCTGTTGTCACTATCACTGTGAAGGATCTGTTGTTAGATAAACAAACAAGTTTTCGCTTGAACGCCCCAATGTCGTGAGGGCGCTGCGTGAACTGTTGCTCTCGTGTCCTATCATGAACACACACAGGAGATCAACGGTCAGTGAATATTTTCACTAAATAATACATTCGATTTCAGTTTGTTTCTCACCAAATCTTATCGTATACTTTCATAACAATCACGAGTCTCATGGAATAATTTATTAGACTTCTGAATTATACTTTTGTGTTCTTTTGATGCTTGAAGAGGTGGTCACCATAAACTGCCATTGTATGACATCACTGAGCACAACATTTCTTCACAATTTCTCCCTTTGTGTTAAGAAAAAGAAAGAAAGTAATATAGAGTTATAACAACACAGGGGTGAGTAAACAATGACTGCATTTTTGGGTGAACTAATCCATTAACTACTTGTAAAAATAATTTTTCATATACATGTTTGTGTTGAATTTTGTTGGGAATTCAGAACTTCTACTTGCTGACTAAAAAAAGTGGTGAAATTTTACAACCCTAAGTGCCCAGCATTGCAATTTTGCAACGTTTTCCTGAAATGTTCCCCAAAACAAAATAATGTATGCATTAAAATCATCATTTTAATAACCAGTGGCTTCCTAAAAACACTTTCAAGGAGGATAATTTTGTTTTAATCAATATCAATGCTTGGGTCTCCGAGGCTTAGACAAGAGAAAAGTTACACAAAGATTATTGTTTTCACATCAGTGTGGATATTATGTATTATTTTAGTTCTCAGTTATGCTTCATTAAAGTATCAACATCGTCTCATGTTTATCGTAAAATTAAGAAATAAAAATAAACACAAATGAAACGTCCAGAATGAGTATAGAGCTATAAAATTGTTGTGGATATCATAGCTCAGATAATTTGCTCCTGGAAGACTGAGAAATGATTGAGTTCTTATGTAGATCTCTTTTGTTTGCCGATTTTGGACCCAGATATTGTTGAGGTCTCTGAAAATTGCATTTAATCTCATTGCTGTCTTGCAGAAACGACTGAAAAGTTCTCATCTGTGATTTTTTTCTCCTATGGCTCCTATAACTGATGTACACAGCGCATGTTGAAAACACATTGGTTTAAAGTCTAAGGAGTCGTTCTCGTCAAACTAAACCACACTCTGGACAGAAAGAACACAGACAGAACACAAACACAACAGAAGAAACCGTGGTGGGGCACAGAAGGATGCACTTCTCATATCTTTGAGGCCCTGCGATGATGAAAGAGAAAGAGATGCAATCAGTCTGATTCATCCTGGACATCTAGAGAGAGACTGAGAAGAAGAATGAGAGAGAAAACCTACAGAGACTTACAGCACAATGAAGAGATAGCAGCACAGAGATTAGTGGGAGAGAGACGGAGATAACATAAATATGAGCTAAACCAGAGCAGAGAATGACACACCACACACAGTGAGGGTCAACCTGAACGCCTGTTTGAGGGTTTGCTAATGGCATGCAACATATTATGAGTACAAATACCTATGCAGGATTTGGACTCTTACGTTGCTATTAAAAGAGCAAAATGTCATTGCATTAGAAAACAAAATATCAAAGGCCGTTTTGTTAAAGAAAGATCACACAAGCTTTTTAGGAGGAACATTTCACAAAGCAATGTTTTTTAGGTTTGAAATCAAACTCTACCAATATAGTGTTTAAAATGAAGACAAAGTATTTAGACTCTTTCAGATTGTCAGACTTTGTGGAACAACACATTTCCGTAATTAGTAATGTGTGTAATTTCTGCCCCGCTAGTGGCAAGAAATGGAATTGCAATGTATTTACGTTGACTTGACAAAACCATGTCTAAAAGTTCAAACTAGTTTTAAAATATAGATCGATAGAGAACAACTTAAAGCAGATCAAAGGCCTTGTATGGGTTTGTTTACATTAGAATTTTTGACAATTGGAGTTTGAATTACTGAGCATTCCGCTGGCCCGATTGAAAATTCCATCAATTTAAGGCTACGGGATTTTTTCCGATTTATGATCGTCCACTAGTCCGATCAGATAGAAAAAAAAAACTTGGCACACTATTCCAGGACAGTCTGAAGGTCTGTACCCAGTCTGGTGGATATGGCTTAAAAGTTCTAGGAGGAGTTAGTGTTAGAAATATTGGTCTTGTTTGTCAAGCCAATGTACTTACTGTAATATTTCCCTGCCATTGGCCCAATGTAGCTGGCATAGGCTTCAACAACCCCTTTGACCTTACAAAGTTTAAGCGGGTATAGAAAATGGGTGGATGGATGTATTGCTATAATGCTTAATGGATCATTAGTTAGAAAGTTGGAAATAGTTACTTGATAGTGTCTTGAACATTTAAATATATATATATATATATATATATATATTTAAATTATATAAATCTCCATGGAATCCCGGTTGAAAACCCTGGGTTTAAAGCGTGAGCATCCATTTCTCTTGAAAATAGGAAAGCGCCCATCATGTTTAACACGATTGTCTCAGTGCCTCTCTGGTGCACCACACAACACATGCCACCAACTGTCTGGCTAACAGATTTCTCTGCTTCCCTCATTTTCATAGAGCGTGTCTCAATAACAATAATAAAGAACTGTTCTGCCTTGAGTGAAAACTACAGTCCACATGCATCAAGTCTGAGCCTCTTTGATAGCATATCTGGAAACTTGAGAGCACTCCAAGTTCCCACCAAAGCCAGCTTGGCAAAGAACCAGAGTATCAGCCAAAGTGCTGATTGAGTGATCAGATCGGAAATATTGTACTTTCGCACGCCAACAGATATTGGCATGTTATTATGAGTCATTATTATGCAAGACTATCAAAGTGACGACTCAATGGTCGTCACATTGTTGTTCTTGCGAATTGCTCTGACGTTAATGTACACCGTTCTCCAGGGAGTCGAAACTTGGCAGATACATCTGTCCCTGGAGGCTACCTGAGAGATGGGTATGATGCTAGCATCAGAAATGGACTTCTCTCATCATCCCAACCGTAATACTGAAAAACAAAATGCTCTAACAAGTCGCAAGAACACCTGACGTCATTGGCCAGAACCTTAGGTTGCTGTTTGCTAAGAAGAATCTAGTGTATTTTGGCTTCAGTCTTGCACTAATATTGCTGTACTCCTTGGCATGCTTGTGTGTTTTATGCACTGCAGGATTCCAGGCTTGTTGAGTCTAAAGGAACTAGAGGGGCAGCTACAAAACTGGTTTGTTCATGAGGCGTATGATCACAAAAAGTGGCCTTGCTGTGAGAGGCTCAAAACCCAAACCCACCATCTTGTAGACAAGTCCAATCAAGAGGCCTTCCCCACAAGTGGTATCCTGGCATACCAGCAGCAAGCCTCAAAAACTTGTTAAGCAATGATGTGGCAAATGAAACCCGCAAAATTTCGTTCCACTTTCAGTCTGTCTGACCGCTGAGCTGAGTGGTTTTGTCTGCTGTAGCCATAAACAAGTTTTGCATTTCTGTTCCCAGTATTGCCTAGCCCACCTCGGTTTCTTCTGTGAAACAAATTTGTCGTGGACTAGAGAGAAGTTTCTTCTAGTGTACTATACAACAAGACTAAAGGCATATTCACACTACCCCAGTGAAACCCAACAGTTGTTGGGTTTTGATGGATCAGTGTGTTCACCCTGTTGGTGTATGTTAGCAATCAATGGCGTCTGTTTTCATCGATTGAACATGTTCAATTCAAGCTTGTCAGGTCTTTGAATATTTGACCATTTTGGTATGATTTTCCAGTAAATTGTGGCCACGCCCACACTAATCTGTTTAAGTTTGAAACCTCTGTTTTCAGTTTCCCAACATCATCGTTTTCCAAATTATGCAGTTAAGATGAGCATTTTTGAAAGTCTCCATTTTCACAAAGACTTGTACTCACAAAGGCACAAACAGAGCAAATCCAATGGGTTTTCAAATGAAAATGTATTAGTATGGATGTGGCCTTTGACGAAATCTGACTTTATCACAAACCATTGCCATGACTGTGAGGTAAGCATCCCTGTCAACTAGAAATTGAATGTTTGCGGCCACTTTTTTTTTTTTTTTTTTTTTTTTTTGCATCAAACATATTAAAGCATTCCTTTCCTTTTGAAATAAACAAAACAAAATGTGTGTTTATATGTGTTAGTGGGTTCAGTAATTTGTGTGTATAACACTCGTAATGGAATATGTGCAAAAAGGCTATATAAAGATGTGGACAAAGATAGATTTGTGCAGCAGCGCTCTTCTCACTCGCACAAAAACACAGATTCTTTATTTCTCACAAAATGCAAACACTAAACTCTATGCTGATCTGCAGTAATTAAAAATATAAACTTTTCACACACATTTTTTTTGGGTGTAATCTCATGTCAAATAAATTGTATCTCTGCATCACGCAGGGCTTCATCCACAACCTCTTCCTTTCAGTTGTCATCTTTGAAGGCAAAGTTTGTTGGTGAATGTCTGAAGTGTTGGTGTTTATTGGAGGAGTGTGAACTGGCCTTAAGAAACTGCTTGGTGCCTGCAACCTCTTTATCTTCATATGACGCATTGGTGGACCACCCAAGTTAAAGGATCCAGGATGTGAAATTGGTGCCTCCAGCTTGAAGATCTGAATGTAGGGTCTAGTGTCCATAGGAAGGAAGTGTTCAGTGTAGTCTAATTACAGGACTCCAGGGTCATAACAGACTTGATGCATTAACCCAATTTCCCCTTAAATCACATAGGCTACTAATCTTAAAAGGGCTTGTCCTCTTGGAAGTAAATGGAAGCTATGGAATACCACTATCGCTGATCCACAGTGGAGATTATGGACTTGGTTCTTAGGGTCTTGGGCCACAGGTAAAGGAGATCAAAGACTTTAAGATGATCAAAAACATCTATAGGGGTGCATTCAGTGTCCTTCCTCTTGTGCATGGTGCATTCAAGAGGAAGCCGATGATTGTTGCAATGGTTGGATGAGGGACAGGGGGTCGAGGTTTGCACTGTTGTCAGCACCTCCTCTTGTGTCCATTAGTCTGATAAGGCGTCCATTGAAGTTGTGCCAGAGGGAGATAATGGCAGCTCTGACAGGGTCGCTCTGTGAAGCAGCCGCTTTACGGGGGCCTCAGTGTGCCTGCAGTGTTGCCCCCTCTAATGGCAGCTGCCATCCCCCACCCTTTCACCCCCTGGTTTTTATCTCTAACAGGCACCCCCCTTTGGACTGGTGCCTTTCATCACTTGCCAGAACTGGTTGCAAGGCCACAGGGTTTTGGGTCCATATCCTGGACTACCCCTCTACCGTTTTTCAACCCTTGAGGGTCAGCATACGGTTTGGGCAGCTCTATGTTCTGTGGGGCCCTAGCAAACGCAGAATGTTCCCTCTAACGTTAGTGCATGGTTCCTGTTTGGTTATATGTTTGGGAAACAATTCCTAACATTCTTGGAACTTTCTTTTTAGGTTTTATTATTTTTTACCTTTAACATTCCCAAAACATTGCTGGGAGTTTTTTTGTGTGACAACTTAATAAGAACTTGTTAGGGGGAACACTGTAAAATGTTCCATTTCTTGACTAACGTCAACATGTGTTTGGGCATTTCCATCACCTATGGAGCCCAGTAAACACAGAATGTCCCCTAACTTTAGTATATGTTTACTGTTTGAATATTTGTTTGGGAACCAATTCCTAACGTTCTAGGGATGTTCTTTTATGATTTTATTACTGTTAACTCTAAACTAACATTTTCAGATTACCTAAAGGTGTTTTTTTTGTGTGACAACCTAAAAAAACTGGTAAAACAGAACTTTTTCTGAACTAATTAATAGAAGTTTAGTGTTAGTGGAACACTATCAAATGTTGTATTTCTCGGCTACTGTAACATCAGCATGCGGTTTGGGAAGTTCCATCTCCTGTGGGGCACCAACAAACACAGAATGTTCCCCTAACATTAGAGTATGGTTCCTGCTTAATTATTTGTTTGGGAACCAATTCCTAACATTCTAGGAACTTTCTTATTTGGTTTCTTTATTTTTAACCTTAAACGAAAACCTTATAATAACTCAGAATACAGAACGTTCTCTGAAGGAATTTAGAGGTTAAGGGAACGTTAGCGGAACTAATGTCAACATGCCGTTTGGGCAGTTCTATCTCCAGTTGGTCCCCAACCAACACAATGTTCTCCTAACATTAGTGTATGGTTCCCATTTGTGGAGGGGGGTGGGTCTGACAACCTAATAAGAATTCATAAAGGTTTTTTAAAGGAATTAAGTGTTTAAGGGAACGTTGTCAAATGTTCGATTTATTGGCTAACCTAACCTTAACCCTAGAACCTTAAATATCTGTTTTGGGAACATTCAGAAAACCAAAAATAGTAAGTTGAGGGAAAACCAGTTGGAACTCTTGAGGAGGACCCACACATGTCATCCAAGAGGATATAGTACTGTCGCTAAACAAGAACATACACTTGTTAACAAGGCAGACACATCAGTAAACAAAAGCATGGCTGACATATACAATAACATCCTCTTCTTTCTACATTTCTTGTCATTTGTCTTTTGCTGTACTTTGTCCCACATACAACTTCTCGTATTTGACCTACACATATACAACCCTCACTCCCCATCCCACTTTCAATCTCTGCGTCTCTTCTTCTCAAACGCACACATAAACACACAGAACACCATGCACGTTTTCCTTAGTCAGCTGAGAGCAGGCATTTGATGTGATTGTTGTGTTAACTGTGGTCTCAAGGCCTCGCTCAGTGGGTAGTGTGTCTGGATTCGGTCTCTATTGTGATCTATACTTGGCCATATTCCTTCAAAGGCCATGTGCTCCCTTGAGGCAGCTTGGAAAAAATGGTCTGTTCTCAATATTCAATATTGAAATGATGCTGTTTGTAGCCATCACTGTATTTAGAACATCAATCATAAAGCCGCAAGAAAACAATGAGGCGCCACAGGTCCCATGAGTTTAAACAAAAGAGTTGGCCTGCTTTTAGGTCTTTGTTTCACTCTTGTTTTGTTTTGTTTAGTTTTTTTGTACATTAAATGCTAAGACAGAGTTTTAGGAGAAATCAGCAAATTTTCCAACTGTTTTGGCCCTCATTCCACCTGGAGTCAATGGATTGTCCTTTGTAGATTTGGCACATTTCGTGAGGTTACTTATCTCATAGTCTTCACAGATGGTGTGGAGAGAACCTGAATGATAACTCACAATGCAATGACAGATATTTTGATGGAGTATAGAGTAGTGACCAGTTGATATGTTTTTCAATAGCATATAAAATATACATATGGTAGACCGGGTCTAGCTGTCACACTGGCTATATCTCAGTAAAGATTCAAAAGTCAAATTGCGCAATTGTGCATTTTCTCTAGCAGAGGTTTTGTATGTTAGTTTCAAACACCTAGTTCACAAACATCTTAAATTAAAATATTTTTTGGAGAATTCTAACCTAAATAAAATATCAGGGGGACTAGCTGTAGGGTCAGCTATATTTTCATGAAAGTCAGGTCAGGGCATGTTGTCACTTTTAAAAGTCGTTCATATTTTTTAAATGTTGTAAATTGATACAGAGTTTAACAGTTGCAATATTTTTTGGCCAAAACAATATTTTGACACTGGTTTAATGGCAGGTTCCATAGTGACAACATCAGTAGCGGATTTAGGCATGGGCGACATGTGCAGTTGCCCAGGGCGGCATCTTGTGGGGGTGTGTTGAAGCGGGTTTTGCATAGGGTGCCATACAAGCTAGAACCGCCACTGGACAACATACCTCACTATTGGGTCAAAATTTCAACCTGTGTTTTTCCTGGGTAAAAATGTTGGAAATGTTTAATATATTTTATGTAGTCACGACTTTAAGGTATTTGGCTATACATAAATTGACTTTTAAAAACAAACCTGCACTGACAACTAGCCCCGATCTCCCTTTGATGTGTGGTTCTGTACAAACAACGGAAAATAAAAGTCTTTCAAGGTTTGATTTGCTTAACATTTTGGTCACATTCCTATACTTTTATTTGTTTGGTAGTTTTGATGACATCATTATTATTCGGAAATCCAGTTTGACCATCTGACAAGTGGCCAAAACCCCTCTAAAATCATCAAAATCACCTTGCACAGGCTGGGAGACAAGCTAACCACTTTAGGCTGGTTAAAGTTGGTCTTTCAGCAGGGTCAACAGCAAACACAAGATCTTATAAACACTAAGGGAATACAAGAGTAGTAAACAGCTCCAAGAATATCCCACAGTGATATAGCACACCTCTCCTGTGTTTATGTCCATGAAGAGTGTTCTCTTGCGTAGAGGAATTAATATGGAGAGGTGGACTGATCCTGACCTAGTTTCAGCCCTTCCAGCTTCACTGCCTGTGGTTTGTTTTCTTTATTTGGTATGGTAAGAGAGTGTGAGTACACTTCCTTCATTGCTGCGTGGTCCCTTTGGGCCAGTGGAGCTGGCAAGCTGGATTCTTTGGTCTTGTTGCAGGCTGGTGAAGGATGAATATGAAGAATACTATATGTGCTTTTGATTTTTGGCAAAGAAATGCATCACAATCCTTGTGCAAGACCGTATAGTATTTACCTCTCTGGTGATAAACAACAACTTGAACCAGCCTAAGGTTGTCTTCAGCTAGTATAACTGGTCTTCTTGCTTGACCAGTTGAAAAGTGCCCAAAACCCCTTAAAACCAGGGGAGACAAGCTAAGAACAGCAAACCAACCTTAGCAGTTTTTTAAATCCGATATACTTTTCCTTGCCTTTAAACAGGTGGAATGTTTCCTACGTAATTTACAGCTGAAGAAGTACTGCTGAGTTTCCCACAGCTCCTCCTCCTGTGCAAATGGAAGAATGTATTAGCATGCATACTCAGGAGACTCAACTTCAAATAAACAAACCCAGATCCTCAGTCCTTCCAAATATGCACAGTACAGCGAGCTGAAGAATAGTTTGAATAATAATAACTGACTGTCATAAACAGAATTGACCACGATTAGGTCTGATAATAACTACAAATGTCAAGATATATTTGAGGAACAACACAAGAGGACATATGAGCAGTGCTTGACCATCGAAAAACTTGATGTTTTCAAGGTTGCCAATGCTTTTTCATGCAAATTATAATTTTCCAAATCAGTCTTGTTTTCCAGTAAAATTATCTAAACCAATTATCTTAAAACAAATCACTTTTACTTGAGAAGCAAAATGATGTAAGATATTAAGTCTTGTTTTTAGAGTCTCAGTTTCATGCTGGCAAATCACTAAGAAGTAAGTTTTTTACATGATCATAATATATGTCTAAAGGACTGAAGTCTGTCATGCAAAACATGATCTCAATGACCGTAGGCAAAATTTCCAACGAATATCAAGGTTTACTTAACGATCTTGAATGATTTCTGGGTGATGCCATCTGACCACTTAAAATACATGACAAATCACATCCCGTATTGATTCGATATGGGACACATCATTTCATCTTTAAATACGGGACGATTCCGTATTTTACAGGACGAGTGGCAACCCCAGTTACGTTCTACCTAAGTTTAATGGTGCATTAAACGCTCAAATATTTAGTAGTTCTTAAATTGTGACTAAAGGGGGTCACACACTGGACGCGTCTGGTGGACGACATGGCGCGTTCTAAAATTCGAAACAATTGGTTTTTATGAATGTACACCCGCCACCACCGCTCTGTGTCTGTCGGCGGCACCCACCGACAATCCTGAAGGCTGCTAAAATTTCTACCGCGCCATGGAGTGCAACTCGCATATTTTCCATTAAATTCGACACAAATAATTTTCACATATATTATTTACTGTTGTTACGGCCCCTTTTGGGCTGTATCAGTTTTTCTTTTGGGTTTGTATTTTGTTTTGCAGATTAGTAGTGGCCGAGTTGAGAAGTTGATGGGCCCAATGATTAGACCTGACAGGATTCACCTGTGCTGAGGGTTCCATTGGCTTTAAAACCGGCTCTTTGCCAGTCTGCAAGTGCCTCTCCCCGATCAGACCTGTGTTGTTTTGGCTTTATTCTTGTTATCATTTCATTTCCTATATATATTCTTTCATTTTTAATAAATTATATATTTTGAGCTTGGATCCAACATGTAGTCTCCCTTATTGTTGCGGCTTATGAGCCGGCTGTGACACTGTAGCCTTGTTCATTCTTGAAGGGAAAAACCTTGGTAATTTTTGTGTGTACTGTATGCCACCTGAACTGCATCGAAGTGCCCTGTGTTTGATACCTGTGCCATGTCCTAGCCGCAACGCGGCATGGCGCTTGTCCAGTGTGCGACCACCTTTAGTGCCCATTTACATCACAAGTAGGCTAAGTTGGAACTCACGAATAGCTGGTGAAACTGGCCCCTGGTCTCTAGTTATGACTCAATTCCTCCTTCAGTGTCTATGGTATTCCCCCACCCGTTTTGTCATCCACCAGTCTAAAAATGTACAGTAGTAATTGCCAAATACAAATCCACAAATCCATTTGTGTCAGTTCAAATGTGTTTACCTTTTCCTTTGGCGCTATTTATAGCATGTTGCGCGAGCATCCTCAGAGACACAGGTAGTAGTCATCAACAGGAAGTAATCGTGTTCACCTAATCAATAATGAGCATGATTTGGAGGTTGCATTTTCCCTCTTAGATTACATTATTACTGATCAGTACTGATCAATAGACGAAATCAGGGCACTTCTGAATATTTGAGCTGATGAAAATGTGCAACGTCAGATTGACGGCGTCTTCCGAACAGTGTGAATTTTTTCACCGTTTTTGTTTTAGTCATACGTAGTTTTAGTCTTTTGACGAAAATGTCCTTTAAAATTTGTCAATATTCCGTCCTGTCATTTCACAACGCACATGCAAGTTACGCATTTTCTGACTAGTGTGTAATTGAGTTCTAGCCCACCTGTTCATTCGCTTCATTGTCTGTTGTAATATTACAATATGTTGTGGATATAGTGATTAATCTCATGTATAAATAGGATGCATTTGAGTGAAGTAATAAACCCATTTTAAAGTGGTTCATTTTACCCTCAAGCAGGGAAATCCCCAACATTCTGTCTTATTAAATCAGATGAAACAATATCTAATATCTTCTTTTATAAACAGATATTTCGCTAGATGTTTAATATTTGTTTATGTCTGGCACTGTTAATATCTTACAGATATATTGTATTTCTTGTCAACAGTATGCTTTAATAAAATCAAAAAAACCCTTCGTCAGGGGGCCTGGGTAGCTCAGTGGTAAAAGACGCTGGCTACCACCCCTGGAGTTCACTAGTTCGAATCCCAGGGTGTGCTGAGTGACTCCAGCCAGGTCTCCTAAGCAACCAAATTGGCCCGGTTGCTAGGGAGCATAGAGTCACATGGGGTAACCTCCTCGTGGCCGCTATAATGTGGTTTGTTCTTGGTGGGGCGCGTGGTTGAGCGTGGGTGCCATGGTGGATGGCATGAAGCCTCCACACGTGCTATGTCTCTGTGGCAACACGCACAACAAGATAAGATGCGTGGGTTGGCAGTCTCAGACATGGAGGCAGCTGGGATTTATCCTCCGCCACCCAGATTGAGGCAAATCACTACGTGACCACGAGGACTTAAAAGCGCATTGGGAATTGAGCATTCCAAATTGTGTGAAAAAGGGGAAAAATCAAAAAAACTAAAATCCTTCTTCAACAAGCATTTTCGTCAGTGATTTCGTTGACGAGATTAACACTGCTGCCGAATGAAGACATGATTAAATATGTTGTCATCGAACTTGCCAAGTTGTGTATCCAGCTTACAATGGTACAAGTTTGGGAAAAATGTAAAAGAAATTGCGTGTACAAATCCATGTTTATTTTAAGGGCTAACTAGTCTCCAGAGTCTGATACCTCAGCTTGAGTTTCCCTCTCGCTTATGAAATGGGCGTGCTGTGTGACTTTGGCACCAGTGCGCCGTAATAAGGTGCAATAAAGCTATTGGCCCAATGGTGGGAATGCAGATCGATTTTGGTCTCACGGCTGGAGGGCTGAGGCTATTGGCACTGGTTGGCCAGTTGATAACCCTGACTCGCACTGGCCCAATAGTGGAAAAGCAGCTATTAACAGTTAAAAAATACAACTCTCTTTTGGCGCCACCCTGTGGACATGCCCGTACGTTCAACAACACTTCCAGCTTCAACCACTGGGGGCAGTGATTAGAATTTCAGTAAACACAGACCGATTTCAGCAGCAAAACTTTCAACTTACTGTCACCAAATTCACAGTGAGATCAGCCTGCTCAGGTTTGAGACACTTGGTTAACATAGTTAAAGAATATCTCTGCTAACTCACTGCTGGAATGCATCAAGCCTATTTAGGCTGCACGTGGAAAATAGTACAAATCCCATTAATTGTTGCTTCACTGATCTGGGTAAGTTTTGTGTGTCCCACAGGAAATAATAAATGCCTGACTTCCTTCAAGTCATCTGTCTCTCTGTTTCTTTCGCTCTCTTTTTCTTTTTCCTCTTTGTCTATCTCTTTGTCTGACTTTCTGTGTCCAATCACTCCAAAATTAAAATCTTTCAATTGTTCTGCATTGTCAAGGACTGAGGTGTTTTTTGACGATGTCATCGCAACTTGCTGCAGAAAAACTCAATGATGTGAACATTTAAAAATACTTAAGTATTATTAAATTAAGCTGATTAAAGTTACACTTGACTTCAGTGTTGATTTATTGTTTACTTTAGCAAATCTCATTTGATTGCAGGAGATTGCTATTTCCCTTGTATTTGTGTGGGGAATTTTTCCATCACACAGCCCTCTGCCAAAAATGCATGGCTCTGTGTATTCTCAACAGGTGCGTCCTTTCTAACCTTTTACATAAAAGTTATCAAAAGAGTTCTGTTGCCATTTCTCCTGTGTAGTCAGTATTTAGTGTGTAGGCAGTATTTTTTCTGTTTGTACTGAAAGTGTAATGCTGCACAACGAGGACATTAAGACATAAAAGACATCATTTTCTGTAAAGCTGCTTTGAAATGATGTGTATTTTGAAAAACCCTAAACAAATAAAAATGGCTTGACTTGAAATTACTTGAACGAAGCAACAGAATGACAGCCAATCAGACATATTTGGTGTTTAATGGATGTTAATTGGGAATTAAAATGAGGCTATGAGGAAAAGACTTACAGTCATTTCAATGGGTTGTATTGTTGTTTTGATTGGTGGTGATTGTTAGCCAACAAGTCATCCACATCACATTCATTACAGTTTTCAAGGCATTATGGATTGAGTGGGTTAGTGGGTTTTAGTCTTGTGCATATGGCAACTATCTGGTTTAATTGTCTGGGGTTTCCACCTCTTGTAGCAGAGTTTAATAATCTTGCTCAGCTCTTTTTGTGAAGGCCATCTGGGAATGATGTGTTCTCAATTCACTCTCATTCTCTTTATTCGAAGTTTTAGCCCCCTTAGCATTTCATTAAAGTCGTCTTGAAATGAAAAATGACCCTATTTACTTCTTTAATACATATTCCTGGTCTTACTGTGAGCAATTCGTCATCTTTGTAATCTTTCATAAAAGTAATAAATTGCTCCACCTCTGATATGACTTTCCTTTTCAGAGTTTTTGACAAATAGCAATATGTAAGATTAATTTGTAGGGTATGTAAAGAGCCTGATCAGTTTGAAATCAAGTAGAAACAGAGCGAATTGAATTTCTGAAAGCACAACTGGACCTGACTCTCTGAGATTATCATTGGTCAATGGACACTCACAACAGAGTGCATTGCAGAAATCGTTGTAAAAAAAGTCGAAAAATTACTGTGTCTTGCTTTGCCTCCATCAGCTTGAGAGTTTTCAGATTTAGTTTACGCCTAAAGCTGTCAGCTGTGTGAAAATTATAAACGTGTGTCTGATGACAACATTACCAAGACCTCAAAGAATCAAAACTAAAGCAATCAACATCAGAAGTGTTTCTACACAGTGCCATATTCTTACACATTTTAAATGAGAACACTTGGTGCGGTGCCGATTGGTTTTTAGACCAGCACAAATAAAAGGTGATAAATGAATGCAATCCATCTGTCCCTCAGAACAGAGAGGAAAAAATAACAAATGATTGTAAAAATTAATCAATCTCGTGTGGATGGAAAAATTGACTGGCTGTAATCTTCATTATTTTCTGGAGCAGCCAGAGTCAAGTTATTTGGCTGAATTTATAATGTGAAATGTGAAGTCGTAGAACCCTCCAATAGTGACAGGATGTCCGATTCATTTCCGTGAACCGTTTTTTCCCGGACAGTTTGTTTCCATGAACCGGTTCAAAAACCAATTCAGCGGTTCTTTTACTTCATCATGTAATGAATTCTCTAGCAGGTAATTCTAACATCCAGGAGTCATGGATTTCACGCTCACTGCTGATTATTACCTTTAATTCAATTAAGTTATAATAATAATAATGACGGTGTTTATTGTCATCAGTGTTTCATTCTGTGATCCTGCATGCTAAATAGACTATGACTAACAAATATTGATTACATCTTGGATAAGTTTCCTACATTACAATTTTGCACCTAAAGCACCCAATACAGACACTGATGCACAAACGTTAATTAAAATAGTAATACAAATATTTCCAGTACATTTTGGTTGTCATTAAAGAAACGTACAGTTCGCCACAGGCTCGTTCATGTCCTCTGTAACGCTGCTTATAGGATCAGCAGCTCACTCATCAGGCTCCTCGGTAATCATCGACAGTTCGTGGACCAGCTCTTTCGGTTCTTTTTGAGTGGGACACGACCAAAAACTGACTTTCGATTCTGCCTGTAGGTTTGATTCCTTCATTTCAAACGGGTTCTTTGATTCAATAAACGGTCTAGTAACTCGTAAGAGCCACCTGCCTGTACAAGTCCAACTCGTTCATTTCGAACTCGGTGCCAGGCTACTAGTCATCTACATTTAGTTAATGAAATTCAGCTTCTTGAAAATGTCCATCACAGTTAGCTACACAATTCATGAAGTCTAATTAAAAAATGCAAATACAACTAGAAAACTAATATGTTATTAAACATTTGTATTAGTAACATAATCGAGTAAAAATGCCTACTTAATTCTCGAGAACTTAATTTGAAAAATGATTAAAAACAACACAGAAAGAAACATCTGTTTGTTATATAACTGTTTTATTCGGATACTATTAACATCTCAATGCATTACCGAACCGTGGTTGGCGAACCATACGGTTCGTTTTTTTACAGAGAACCTTTATACCCCTAATCTCAACACATAGTGAGTCCTCGGTAATCCTCTGCAAACTTCAACAGTCAGTGGGACAGGCTCATTCGGTTCTTTTTGAGCCGGACAGTTCAAGGTGCTGCATAGCTACTACATTTACTTCAGCTGTGCGTCTTGCGTCATCAACCCGAAACTAAAGTTCGATTCAATTCCATGTTGTGAATCGCCTCGACCGGTAACTTGCTGAGAATCGTCTCAAAAGAACGATTCGTTCAAGAATCGGACATCAGTACCCTCAAATTAGGACACCAAAATGGTGAGCAGTCGTCCATGCTGAGGTCTTCTACACCATGATTTTGATATAGCCTATATAGTTTAGAAATTACCAAGATTGCCAAATTTGAACAAACAGATGCTGCTGATGCTCTGGATCAAGTTGTATCATTTGTAAATGTCAATATTGACTTTAAACGTTTAGAGGTTGTCTTGATTTATAGTGCCCCCTAGGCATTGGAAATTTATAAAAATTTGGCATGTGACCTTGGAAACTGCATGAAAAGAGCTTTACCCGGACCAGTAGACTCCTGTATACACCGCTGAATTTTGGACATATTAAGAAATCTACTGGCCCAGAGTCTCAAAATCCATAGGCCCATTTTCATCCGATTACATACCATTTCGGATGTATAATGACTGATGAATCCTTCCATGTTATGGCCATTTGTTGCCATGGTAAGTAATCCTCTTATGTTGTCTATCAGGAGACTTTTTCACACCTGAGTGACATTTGCATTTCTCACCTTTTGGATAAAATGGTCACCCCAATTGATTATTTATCGCAAACTGCATTGTCTGCCTTTAACTTAACCTACCCTTAAATCTTGACAACCATTGGGTCACTGCATACACTGGCTTTCATTTTATTGGTTACAATTTATTTAGCACATCCCTAAATCTAGACAACTATTGGGCTACTGCATGAATTGGCTTTAATTTTATTGGTTTAACTTAAAATTTAGCCCACCCAATCCCAAACAGCATTTAGCTTATGCCTCTTATTACAAGCGTTTAATCAATGTTGATAGTATAGTTTGGGTCTGCATTAAGTCTCTTCTTTAGCTCCTAAATGTTGCTTCTCACTGGCCTCCTATAGAAAACACCATCTTTATCATCAGACATCATGTCCACGAAATACACAAAACTCCTGTGTCTGTCTCTGTTGACCTGGTCTCCAGCAACTGCAAAACACAACAGTCATTTAACCACTGAAACACCCATTTAAAGATCTCCTAACAACATATGCATTAAAAAAGATACATCAACTGTATAATAGATTTTAAACTTACTCTCTCTTTGCCACAATCTTGATTGAGTCTCTCAGCTCTGCCTTTTCCAGGATGAAAGTAGGAATGCTTCTTCCTCATAGCCTCATTATAAGTCTTGCAATACACTTAAAAGAAATAAGATATTGTTAGTAACAGAAGACTGGATAGGTAAACCAACACAGAAATGGATATTAAAGGATTGTAACAACAGTATAAATGTTACCTTTAATAATCTCAGAAGCTGAATTGAGTCTGGTCGTGTGGGAAAAATTATTCTGTGGAAAAGAGGAACCATTATGTGAGAGATTATAATGCTGTTAAAATCAGATGAAGTTCAATACAGTATTGGTATTTAATGCATTATAAATCATCTGTTTTACCTGGTTAGTGGATTATTTTAATGAAGGTTCTTCTTAGAATCCCTTTACATGTCTGCTGAATTGAGGTATGTGGCTTTTTGTGGACGTTAATGGTTTCATGATATTTGGATCCATTTTTCCTTAATACATCTGACAAACTTGACATTAAGTGGGAGTTTACTGGGAGTGTCCCTTTGTCCAAGAGTACAAAATTTTGTCAAGTTTGGATATTGTACTCACAAGATACCGGTCAATTAGTCATTATGGGCCATGCCTAAAAATGCATTGGCTTATATCTTCCGAATGACTTAACGAATCAAAATACTTTGAACAACTTTATGCCAGGACAGTCTCTATATGATACACATTATGTTTCATGAGAGTTGGACAGACTGTTGGATTGGATTTAGAAGAAAGATATTTTTTATTCTAACGGTTCCAGATTTATAAGCAAAAATATGAATTAGCCTGTTATAGCGCCACCTTGTAGACGATTCTCCCAAAATTTGGCACACAGCTTCTTGTCAATGACCTACATAAATATACCAAGTTTCATGACCATCGGACATTCACAAATTAATTTGTTGTCTAAGCTTTATCAACTGTTGGCGGCCATATTTGTTAATTTGTCTGGTTGATATTTTAAGGGTATATTAGCACTTGGCCTAAAGAAGATGCATGGCAATGAAGATGCACTTCCTCGATCAAATGGTTGCACTTCGTGCTTGGACCGCTAAAAAATAGTTTTCCAAAAGAGAAATGTAACTAGTTTTTTACATTTCATGACTACAATGTTGGAGAAATTCACCAACATAATGTTAGGAAGTTGTAGGCGGTTGCTAAGATGTGTTTTCTTTAGCATATTCTGGGTGGTTGCTTTCTAACCCAAGTAAAAACAGTCCACCCTCAAGTCTTTATGATATTCAGGTCTGTAGAAATGGCTTGAGTCCCTCCTTTAATGTAAGTCTATGAGATCTTTTCACTCATTTTATCATCTGCCAGGTGAAAATTGCAAGTGCGACCTCTAAGAGGAGTAATATCACACCTCTCTTTCAGATTCCTGTCCACTCACACATTTTCAAAATGAAGAATTTTGAATTACGAGAAGAACCTGCAGACCTGTACTACACAAAATATTTTCCTCATGGCTGTGGTTTGTGGAGTAATATGATTTGGAGCTCTGGTTTTAAAATATATCTACAGTTGTAATACTGTACACACAATCAAAGTAGTTCAAGAGTGAAAACTCTGATGACCTCCACACATCATGAAAGTAAACATCATTAGTGATGTGCAGTTAAAAAGCGTAGTTTGTCTCTGATCATTATAAGCTGGTTTGTTGACTTGCTGGTCTCCCAGCCTGACCAGCTGATGAGTGCCCAAACGCATCTAAAACCAGCAAACCAGAAGGCTTTCATTTTTGGGTGAACTGTCCCTTTAATATACATACACACAGATAAATCACACTTGTGCATGGAAGCATTGAATATAATTGTAATAAAATTTATAATAAAAAAGCATCTTTGTAGAAAATCCTAAAACCACAATACACAAAGAGTCGAGCCACTATACGCACAAGAATATGAGACGGACATTAACCACCGAAGAGAATTCAGCCAAGTCGACATCTTTGTGTCGTTTAGCCCACATTCCACCCACATTCCTGCCTGTTAAAAACACTAGCGGTGGGGAATAATTACCACCACGTGTTCAGACAGACATCTCACACTAGAATAAACTGATTTCACAGACAGACAAGAATTAAACTGTTGGTCAACAGCTTCTTCTTGTGTTGTAATTCCTCTGTTTGGGCATTATTTGGTGCAAGTAACAGCATTTATAGTTCCCCACTTCACTGATATTCTCTGCCGCAAATCTGAAATGGGCGCCTAGCATAGTTTTCCAGGAATTCTGCTTGGCCAAAATAATCATCCAAAGTCAAGCAAGCCTGCAGCCAGTTGGCTTTAGAACGGCTCATCACCGGTGTTTCGATTGCTGCAGAAACGTGATCTGATCAAATCTCTATCATTAAGTATTAAAGGAATATTCCAGGTTTAAAGGGGTCACGGCATGCCTTTTTTAAAATAATTTTAATATGTTCCTTAAGGTTCACTTATAGTATAAATTTTTTTGCACAAAAAAGTCATATATTTGTAAAACATGATAATTTTCACTCCCTTATTTTGACCCTCTCTCAGAAATGCTCGGTTTTAGTGCTGCTTCTCCTTTAAGACATGACAGTACATGCCCACTGCTGTGATTGGCTCTCTGCTCTTGATTGACATCCTTGCCCTCTCACTGCTCAACGCTAAAGGGCATAGCTATTGAAGTGATATGGTAAAGTAGATGTTGATGTGTTGTTGTGGAGGCAGTCAGATGCACATGTCTATCACATTATGGATGAATTAGAGAATGAATCATTAGAGAGTTTGATTTCAACAGTTAGGAGAAAGTTTTGAGCTCTGAAACTTACAGTATGTTTTTAAAGTACAATGACCTCTTATACATGTATATCAAAAGATCAAGGGAAATCATTCCTCATGTCATGACCACTTAAATACAGTTACGCTCAATCGACAGCTTTTTTAACGTAATATTGATTACAATTTTTTCTTTAAAAAAAAGCAAAAACCGAGGTTACAGTGAGACACTTACAATGGGAGAGAATGGGGCCAATTTTTGGAGGGTTTAAAGGCATAAATGTGAAGCTTAGAATTTTATAAATTCTTCTGTTAATTCTACATGATGCAAAATTCCCATGACTTCTCTTCTAAAACAGCAAACTCCAAATAAAGTTCTTTACAAATGTATATGGCAAATATATCGATTATTAGCACCAAGGCAGTCAATTTATTATATGATGAACTGTTTCCACTAAAGGCATTGTATGCAGCAAACTTGCCGCACATTCGCCACTGATCATTTCATGTGCAAATGAGCTTTGTGGCAAACTTGCGGCAAATTGTCCATTGGTGTCAAAGGTTTGCTGGAGGTTCACCACTACCGCCGAAGAGCTGCAAACTTCTAGCAAATTTTTGTGGCGAATCAAAACTCATTTGCTTGTGAAAATAAGAGCGGTAAAATTGCTGCAAATTTGCAGCAAGTTTGCAGCTAATTTAGATTATTTTGTAAGGGTTAGGGTGCTTTCACACTAGTACTTTTGATGCGCACCTGAGTTCGAATGACATCGAAGTTCGGTTCATCTGGATGATGTGAACGCTGTTTTCCGAACTCTGGTGCGGACCCGCGAACCACACCTGGGTTCGCTTGAAAAGGTGTTCAGGGGTACGGTTCATGTGAACTCCAGTATGGTTCACTGCTGACATGAATGCAATCTTACCAAATCACATAATTGAACCGCTTATTATGACATATTATTCGCAAGGTCCCGATCACAATTATTATAGTATAATGCATTTTTCAATACCTGCTCCAAATAAATCCCCTTCAGAGAGCAGCTCACATTTTTCACATCTCTTGCCATGCATCCGTGGGCTCGAGGCAGACAAACGCTAATATTCATCACATCATGATACATTTGAAACCAAAACCAAAAGTTTTGGTGGTAAATCCAAACAGACGAATAATTTTATAACACAGTGAAGATGATGTCTTGCATAGTTGTTATCTAGTTACAGTGGTAAACAGCTGCCGCTTGTACTCACGTTGACAATGTAATCAGACCGCGATTTGGACCCAAATAATATCATGTGAACAGGGACCGCCAGGGGGAGGGGGAGGAAACGAACTCGGGTTCAGTTCAAGCATTCGAACCAAGTGTGAAAGCACCCTTATACATTCAAACAGCTCTCCTTGTTGACCGTTTCAAAACGGCGGTGCAATTGACATATCCAGACCAGCCTAATGCGGTAGCTACTTATGGACATCTTTTCTATAAATCACTCAAAACACCTTTGCAACACCCTAGCATCATGGCCGTGAGTTTATCATAGCCAAGTACCATCTAGTTTTGCTTTTATAATATGCATATTTTAAAAGATTATGGATTATCCTCTGGTTGTCCTTTGACTTTATACTTTCAATTTGTATATGAAGGGAAAATATAGAATGATGTTTTATTTTTTTGTGACCTTCTGAAAGTGAATGCCCACTCACCTGGGTTCCAACTTGTGAACTGTTTATAAAGCCTTTTGTTCAGTGAATTTTCTGCTTTTGCTATTTTCTGAGGAAAGACCTGCTTAAAGACCAGCCAAGCAACCACATCTGCATACTTGTGTACAGTTTTATTCTGTCCTTAGATGGACAAACTTGTCAAAGTCCATCAGGATGATCCTGGTTTTCTGCACGGAGGTGTTGGCAGCGTCTCATTTGCTCTCGCATGGCCTCAGAATCCACCATTGCTTCCTCGTGCCCCGTCACGTCCCTCCACGTGCACTCTCTACTCACCCCCTCGTCCTGCATACAGTCCAGTCGGCACTGATCAATTAGACGTCCTCCGTGTGTCTCCTCTGTTAGTTTGTTTGTCACTTTCTATCAGTCTGTCTATAATTGGTTACAAGACCATATTCTTTCTCTCTCTGTCTCTCCTTTTTTCTCCCTTTGTCATCTGTTCTCATTTTTTATTACAAAAAAAGTGATTGAAGCTTTAGTATTGTGCAAAGACAGCACTAATTGGTTCAACTTGTGGATATCAGTAAAAAAATATGAGTTGCCCTGTGTTGTAGTATCATAATTTGTTCCTGAAATCACAAAAGTCAGGACATGCATAAACATTGTTGTTTGTGTTCTTGCTAATGCTGGGGGTTGTGACACAATGTCAGGGTTATGACAAAACTGACAGACTTTCATCTGGTTGAACGTGTGGAAAAAATTATGTACTAATTATAAAGACCTTCACATGCACTCACACTAATGACCTTTACTTAGATTAAACCAGTCTGAGGTGGTTAGATGTTCTCCTGGCATGACCAAGCTGGTTAGGCTGGTCTGTTTTGATGGTTTAGGAAGGTTTGGGTGCTTGTTAGCTGGTCATGCTGGCAGAACTAAACAAGCTGAACACCAACTTGGCCAGGCTGGCAGACCAGCAAACCTGGGCGTCTAGGGTTGCCAATCGTTCCGTATAATAGAGAATCTTCCCGTATTGATGAGATCAGAATGGCATGACAATCAGTGCACGCCTTCTGTCAAAAACAGGAGGTTGTACAAAGTAACATTTGTCTTGGACGGAAGGCGTAAAACGTAGAGAAAAAGATGCATTTTCAAACTGCTCCACTGTATCTGACAATAAATGCTGAGTTTTAATATTCTTGTGGGTTCCATGATAGCTATAGTGCTAATGACAACAAATACCATCTTGTTCCTCTGGGTTTCCCAGCTCACTCCTGTTGTGCTGCTCCACTGGATGTTTTCAGTCGAGTTTGTGGAAATATCAGTGCCTGGGGGGCCGTTCATATCTTCACTCGAGAGAAGTGCTGCTGTGCTGAGCCGCAGGTGTGTGTGGTCCATGTCAAGCCCTCTCTGATGTGAACTCTGGGCTCCTTCAAGATGTTTACTCTCTCCACAGGACCACGACCGATCATGAGGATGTTGAAGTTCCTCCTCTGTTTCCTCCCAAAGTCTGGTATCATCTCCAGAGTCTTTCTGATGTTCAGGAAGAAACAGTTGTTGTCCATTTCCTCCATGTAGACCTTTCATCTTCATTTGTGATCATGCCCACCGTAACGGTGCCATCAGAAATGACACAAGTTTGTGAGTAGTCAAATGGGTACAGAAAGCAACTGCCTACATCACCTGGTGTCAGTAAGTCAAAATAAAGAACGCAACAGTGCTCAACTTTTTTCAGTCGTCTTGGTTCTGGAGTTTTTTCCATTCATTTTTCTATAAAAGAGTTGTAAGCCATGAACCAAACCAACCAGCTCCAAAGTGAATCACAACATTACAGACTTTGATTTGATTTGACAAAAAGGTACAAGACTGTGTACTTAACGTCTTTAAACATCTGTGACCCCGCATCAACATGCGTGGACGTTGTATTTTGGCTACGCTATATGCAACACATAATGTAATTTTATTTAAACTGACTGATCTCAGATCAGGAGACTCTGTGCTGTCAGTAAAAGGTTAAACTTTCGACGCACCGAGTCATGTGACAAAACAACATGGCGCTGACCACAGCGGAGTTTGTCTTTGGGAGAAACGCCAACAAAACTACATCTGGTAAGAAACCTATTTAAGTTTTTACATTAAAAACTGTTTGAGTCAAAAGACTAGAGGCTCTAGTTTCATCCGATATGCCATTTTAAAAATGTGAGCAATTTATAGTGAAACGGCATGCTGCTAAACACAATGACCACATACATATGCTCAGTTTCAGTGAAAATATCCTATATTTCTCTGTATTTTCACATTGAGAATCACTGGTTTCACCCAAAAGCTGAAAATGTTTTGCTTTCAGAGGCTTTATATGGAGTTAGGATGAAAATAAGGTGCATTTCAAACTGTTCTGAGACCAGTGCAGACAGACAGCACACTGGAGGTTAAGTCATTCACTAAATAGGGAGCAAGGGAGCATCCTATAGCTCTCTATGCAGTTAAGTGCATTCACTCCTAAAATCTGATCAAAAGTTCAGTTTCAGGCTGCAGATGATGTTTGGATCACTCAACATGTTTGACAGACATGTGACAATGATAATCAGTACATAGATTCAGAATTTATAATGTATCATTTTATTTTAACATGGTTGACAGTGATTGGATGATGCTGGACATTACTTTGAATCTGAATTAATTATGCTAATTTCTGATGTAATGTCTGTAACATGAATAATCAACAGTCCTGGAAACTTAATAAACAATTTGATGAAAAAAAATCTGACTTTCTATAGTTTGGTATTATTTAAGATTTCACAACATGGTCTCACTGTCTATATATGAGGACATACATTTTTAGGAAAACTATTTGCTCTAAAATAAATATATTTTGCATGCTTCTTAGGGTCTACTAGTTACAAATCAAAAAGGGAAATGAAAAATGCACATAGCAGTCACGCTCGGGTCTCAGGAGGTTAATGATGGAATGAACTACAATCCCATGAAGCACTGGGAATGACGTCATCTAATTAAAAATGATGGAAAAATGTAAAACTGTTTTTACTGATGGAAGTAACATTTCAAACGCATGCGCTGTGTTGCCACTAGCTTTAGCCGTTAGCCGACCTTATATCTCAAATTAGCTCAGCACTTACAGTATATGATACAAATCAAAATCTAAACGATCAGACTTGTACGATATTCAAGCGTTAGACAATAAAACACCCAAAAAGCCTGAGGCCACGCCCACACTGATACGTTTTCATTTTAAAAAGCACTCATTTCGCTACATTTACGCCTCTCATCCACACTAGAACAGCGTTTTCTTTCACCGAAAATCGAGATGTTCAAAAAAATGCTCTCCATAACCGCATACACAAATTAGTGTGGACATGGCTTGAGTCATATGTAGAGACCAGAATATCGTAGAGACTTGCGGGTGGACTCTTTTGACCTTGGCCATTAAACAAACACCTAGCAACCACCCTGAACACCCTAGCAACCACCCACACCACTCATATTATCTTCAGAAAATGTGGTTGGCATATGTTGGGAGTGATTTATAAATCGTATAAAATCCCAGGACCATGTTCTGTATCACGTTTACTTAAGAATAAAGCTCTCAGTGTACCACACACATCGTCTAAGCAGTTGGAAACTTCCGGAACCAACCGTCCGTCAAGATCAACTGCAATAACTGAAGGGTTGTAAACTGCGGGGGTGCCCTGGATCATCCCTTTCCGGTTTTTGATTTCTAGGAAACTCACAAGGGGGTCAGAAAGACTTGCCTCCACCTGGCAGGTGACAACCATTGTGGTCTGTGTTTTGCTAAGCTCTGCCAAAACTGTGCACTGGAGGTCTGCTTGTAATTACATTGTTTTTTTTAACAAGCCCTACATTTAAGGAATAATGGAGCCATATTTAGATTATTATTTCTGGGGGGGTCTGTCTGTAAATCGTCCATATGAAACTAGTTATCAGTCTGTAAGAGGTTGACTTTTGTATCGCATTCTTGTACATAATGAATTTTTTCAAAAAATCTAGAATTCTGACAAGCTGCAATCTTGCCGCAGATTTCCCACTCATTATTTTCAAATGCAAAAGAGCTTGCGATTGGTCACAGATGTTTGCCAGAAGTTTGCAGCTCTTCACTGGTAGTGGTGAACCTGTAGCAAACCCTTGGTGACAATGAAGAGTTGTCCGCAAAGCTCATTTACATGTGAAAATAATAAGTGGTGAGTTTTGGGCAAGTTCGTCAGAACTTACAAATGAATACATAAAGTGTATGTTGCATATGCGTTATGCTGTGCATGTTGTTTTAGATTTTGTTGGCAAAAAACTAATTTACAATGTAAACTTTCAATTTATTCGTACAGACCTGTTTGTGTCTCGGGGGTCAAAATAGACCATTTTCACAGACTGTGATGACGCGTTTCCACCTCATTTAGAGACGTAAATCCAACAAACTTTTTACATGTTAATTGTTTATAATATTGAGAGCAAATTTGTAACATTATGCTTTGTGTTATATTACTCTGGACTAAAAAACTAGTTTTAAGGAGGCATTTACAAGAGAGCCTGAAGTATATGCCTGTAATGTTTCAGTGATGGGAGGGAAAGGAGGACACAGGGAACTTGAGACTTCAACTCAAAGGTATGACTTTAATAAACAAACTAAAAACAGCTTTTCAGCGTAACACTCTTTAGCTCAAACTCAACACAGTTTCTTTCTGATGGGTAGCTCTCTCTCCCTCGTCTCTGGTGTGATCCCTTTTTATCGCTCTCCCCAGTGCTTACTGCAATCAGAAACAGGTGTTAGACATTATAGCGCTCAGGTGTGTACACCCTTACCGCTTTCTCTCTCTCCGGACGAACGCTCGACCACGCCCCTGCCGCCACAATGCCGTTTTAAGAAGCGTGGATCATGATAATTGTGAATGAGCGTTTACGCAAGCCCTATTTATGAATGTTTGGAATTCACCAACAGACACATACTGTATAAAATGTTCATGATTTTTACTGAAAAAGAATGTAAAAATGCTGTTGTAAGAAGAAAAACAAAACTTTAACAGGTAGTTAAAAACGATAATATTTTTTAAGACAATACACATAATTTTACAGTTAAATACTGTTTTTTAGATAAAAAGTATGATTTTACAATATAATTAATGGCAAAAATGTATATTATGTTTAACAAGAGAATACTTTTACGGTAAACTACTGTTAAAATTATGGTAAAAACAGTAGTTCCCAGAAGTCCCTGCATGACCCATCACATTTCATTATATTTTATGCGAATAGTTATGTTTCTTACTTTTAATATCATATATGTATATCTGGGTGTTCTGTGTTATATTTTATGTAGACCCTTACGAAAATCGAGAGTTCATGGCAAATTTACTGCAAATTCACCACTGATCATTTTCACATGCAAATGAGCTTTGCGGCAAACTTGAGGCAAACTGTCCATTGGTGCCAAAGGTTCACCACTACCGGCGAAGAGCTGCAAACTTCTGGAAAACATCTGTGGCGAATAAAAAGCTAATTTGCATGTGAAAATAACAAGCGCCAATTTTGCGGTTAGTTTAGATTTTTTGTAAGGGTAGTTAATGTTTATTGCATTATTTTAGTGTCACATGTGTTACACTGAAAGCAGATTTGTATAGTTCCAGAAGGTTAGTATATTAAGTTTATTGTATATTAAAGGATTAGTTCACCCAAAAATGAAAATTCAGTCATTGTTTACTCACCCGTGTTGTTATAACCCTATATGACTTTTTTCTTTTTCTTAAAGCTGCACTACAAATGAACAAATTGCATTATTTTTTATTAATTTTTTGGGATTTTCTCCCCTTTTTCTCCCAATTTGGCATGCCCAATTCCCAATGTGCTCTAAGTCCTCATGGTGTAGTGACTCGCCTCAATCCAGGTGGCGGAGGACGAATCTCAGCTGCCTCCACGTCTGAGACTGTCAATCCGCGCATCTTATCACGTGGCTTGTTGAGCGCGTTACCGCGGAGACATAGCCCATGTGGAGGCTTCACGCACAACTCGCCCCACCGAAAGTGAGAACCACATTATAGCGATCACGTGTGACTCTACCCTCCCTAGCAACTGGGCCAATTTGGTTGCTTAGGAGACCCGGCTGGAGTCTCTCAGCACACCCTGGGATTCAAACTAGCGAACTCCAGGGGTCGTAGTCAGCGTCTTTACCACTGAGCTACCCAGGCCCCACAAATTGCCATTATTGTTTACGTACATAAACAATCAGTGTTCAAAACAATGTCCTTACCTTACCCCGAATCATTTCGGTAAGCCTATAAAAATAATTTGTATTTTGAGCTGTCAGGTTCGATTTGGCGCGAAATCACTGGCTTATGTCGTTCCTCTTTGCGTCATGATGTAATGTTCGTAAACAGAGGAAAGAAGTGCCGCCTGTCACGTGTTCCGGCTGAGGGTGCTGGCAGGATGGCATCACTGCATTCTGGATTGATGTTTATCTGTTATCCGGCGAAGTTGTTTACCTGCTATAATGCTTGGAATTGGATACAGTATGTTGTCTGGCAGGAGTAATGCTTTTATGAATCGAATATTACTCGTGTGTTTATCGATCACGATCCGTTGGCACGGGAAGTTACTGTGCATGTTTATTAATACATATGACTTCTGAAATGGACTTCTTGTACATATTATTTTCATGTTTAATAAAGTATATTTTATCTCCTTTATTGCTCGTTTTATGTTTTTAGTTTACAGTGTTATTAGACCTACAGTTTCACTTGCTTTATCAACTGCCGTGTTCATTTTTGTTTATCCCCTTTTTCTCCCAATTTGGAATGCCCAATTCCCACTACTTAGTAGGTTCTCGTGGTGGCGTGGTTACTAACCTCAATCCGGGTGGTGGAGGACAAGTCTCAGTTGCCTCCGCTTCTGAGACCGTCAATCCGTGCATCTTATCACGTGACTCGTTGTGCATGACACCACTGAGACTCACAGCATGTGGAGGCTCATGCTGCTCTCCATGATCCACACACAACTTACCACACGCCCCATTGAGAGTGAGAACCACTAATCACGACCACGAGGAGGTTACCCCATGTGACTCTACCCTCCCTAGCAACCGGGCCAATTTGGTTGATTAGGAGACCTGACTGGAGTCACTCAGCACACCCTGGATTCGAACTCGCAACTGCAGGGGTGGTAGTCAGCGTCAATACTCGCTGAGATACCCAGGCCCCCCTGCCGTGTTCATTTTTTCATTTTTTCCGTTTTAATCACAGTTTTAGTCTTTTGACAAAAATGTCCTTTAAAAATAGTCAATATTTCTTCATGTCATATTCATTAATTTTAGTCAGTTTTACAGAAAGGACATAAACTTTTAGTCAGCGAAAATATATTTTACTTGATGATGACGTACAAAATGGACAAAAAGTGTCAAACTGTAACAGACCAAACTTGAATCAAATATTCAGATATTTAGAAAAAACAAATTATAAACATTTTCTAATGTAAACATGCATCAAACATACAGTATAAATGTACATACTGTCCTTGTTGTGAAAAACCTGAGCTCCTGAAATAATAATGAATAGACTAATGTAGTAGCTACTTTTTAGAAGTTAGCCTGTATTCTGAATTCTTCATGCTTTAGAGAATTAATCATTTTCCGTGAAAGGATACATTGCGTGTAGCGTTTCTTATGGAAACCGTGTATTACCCACAACGCAAATTACCCAATGCAAATTACGATTATTCTGACTAGCGCATCATTCGGTTCAAGTTTACCCGTTCATGCGTTTCAATGTGCAGATGTAAGTTGTTCCATAAATGTTGTGGATATATTGATGAATCTCATGTATAAATAGTATGCGTTTGAATAAGGTATTTACCCCGTTTTGAAGCGGTTCATTTTGCCGGTGTTAGCATGTTCAGCTCACGTAGCTCAAGCGGAAAAATGCCCAACATGCTGGATTAATGGATTAAATTAATCCATATCGAATATCTTCTTCTATTTATAGATTATCAAGATGTTTCTTCTTCTGTTAATATCTTGCAGTATAATTTTTATTGACATGTTTTCGTCAACATTATGTTTGAATAAAATCATTTAATAATATTCATGATGCGCCTTTTTCGTCTCGTCTTCATTATCGCTGACGAAATCAAAAAACCTTTCGTCAACAAACGTTTTCATCATTGATTTCTTTGACAAGATTAATCATGTAAAAATAATGAAGTCTTACATTGAACTCGAATCAGCAGTGTCATGAGCTTCACCTCTTAAATTGATAATACAATACAATACAAACATTAATAGTCGATAAATCACTTGAATAATCATATTAAAGAGCACCTATTATGGTCTTTCAAATATTATCTTTCATGTAGTGTGTTATATAGCTGTTTGTGAATGTGAAAAAGTCTGCAAAGTTTAAAAAATCAAAGTGCACGACAAATGGAGTTATTGACTCCCAAAAGAAAGAATGATTCTGAACACCTGAAACGAGTCGTTAGTAATTCCAGACTTACTTCCTGTACTAACCTACGTAATTTGGTAACAAAAAACCCGCCTCTGTTCTTCATTGGCTGCTCGCGAACAGCTTTGTCCCGCCCTCAAACACTACACTAAGCGGTAGACCAATCACAACAGACTGGGACATCTGACCAATCAGAGCAGAGTATGCTCTCTGAAAGGAGGAGTTTAAAATGAATCCTTTAGAACGGATCATTGAACGAGTCGTTTTTGACACTGGGGAGAAAAGGTAATGCTGCAATTTAAATTATGAGCAAATTAAAGTGTTTTTTGACCTTGGATGCATGTAAATCTATTGTATCAGACCTTTAAAACAAAATTAGGCACGTTTAAAAACCATAATAGGTGCTCTTTAAAATATACTTGTAACTGGTGGTGTATCAGGAGAGTCCCCTGTTCTCTATGTAAAAGCGCTTTGAGTGTAGTGTCAGAAAAGTGTACAATTCATTCATTCAAAATATGTAAATAAGAGTGTTGTTTATCTTCATCAAAGCAAGTAATATTTCATTTTTAAATGTTTAATCTTATAACATAATTATATCAACATGAAAATTGCACGTTATAACTCCGGCTCTGAATATCTTCCAGTCATGATCACACACAGGTGATGTACAGGTAACCTCAAATCATGAGATTCATCCACCAGAAGAGCAGTAGTGTCGAAACACGACGGATGTAATGTATCCTTCCGCAAACTGCTTGCAATTTTAACTTTCAACCACAGATGCCGCTAGAGAGCACAAAGTTACGTAGTGCAGCTTTAACACAAAGGTAGAAATTGTGAAAAACAAAATTGTGCTCAGTGATGTCATACAATGGCAGTTTATGGTGACCACCTCTTCAAGCTTCAAAAGAACACAAAAGTATAATTCAGAAGTCTAATAAATTATTCCATGAGACTCATGATTGTTATGAAAGTATATGATAAGGTTTTTTTTTTTTTTTAACAGAGTACTCTGAAATCAAACAGAAACATAGAAGAGCTACAGGCAGCCACAGTCACACTGTGTCCTAACCTGACGGCAAACGACACACGATAAAAGGTATATTTTCTATGGTAATCAGAGTTTTTGTCCTAACCAGCAGTGACAAGTGACGGTACATTCTATCAATCACTTGTTTTCTATTTTCAGCATCGTGCGGGGAACTCCGTCCACTGTGAACTGGCACTGGTACAAAAACATTAAAAAAAATAAGGCTGGGCATAGAAATGCATCAATTCTTGGACTACAAACTCTTCAGACATGTTTAGTAAGTTCTGTTCTCTGTTTTGTGTGCAGTTGTGTTCTGTTGTCACTATCGCTGTGGAGGATCTGTTGTTAGATAAACAAAACAAGTTTTTGCTTGAACGCCCCAATGTCGCGAGGGGGCTGCGTGAACATGTCGCTCTCGTGTCCTATCATGAACGCACACAGGAGATCAACAGTCAGTGAACATTTTCACTAAATAATACATTCGATTTCAGTTTGTTTCTCACCAAATCTTATCGTAAGCTTTCATAATGATCATGAGTCTCATGGAATAATTTATTAGACTTCTGAATTATACTTTTGTGTTCTTTTGATGCTTGAAGAGGTGGTCACCATTAACTGCCATTGTATGACTTTACTGAGCACTTTTCACAGTTTCTCTCTTTGTGATAAGAAAAAGAAAGTCATATAGAGTTATAACAACACAGAGGTGAAAAAACAATGATTGGGTGAGCTAATCCTTTAAATATTTGATGTTTAAATCAATTAATAATATAAACGGTAGTGAACCGTAAAATATACAAGCATCAAAATTACATCCCATAATGCCTAAAACTAGTCACTGTATTTTTTTTACGGTAAATTTCTGGCAACCATAGCTGCCGGTATTTTACCATAAAATGAAATTTTTTATTTTATTTTTTTACAGCGCACGTTCAACTTACAAATCTGGGGTTTATGCAGCGTTTGTGAATTTGGAAGAACGTGTTTGGGATGGTCCATTTTTGGCACAAATGACTCCCAATTTACTCGTAAAACAGTGGCTTCAGTGTGTATGCACCTTTAGGTCTCCTCAGGAAGTGATGTCATTGTTGAGCCTTCACTAAGGATGAAGAGTTATGAATGTGTCTGTGTAGTAGTTAATGAGTTGAAGATTTATGATGTATTCACACATTTTAACTGGCACTGTTAAATGATTAAGATTTCTTGAAGTGACTGTTGAATCATTATTTCAATGGGGAAAGTAAAATACAAGAAGTCATCTTTGGCAGACTAATTGTTGCAGCACATTTTCAGTTTCAGTTTGATCATTTTGAGGCAGTTGTCAAATGTTTCTCGGACATAATCAAGTGTAATTTCCACATTTTACTTCTGCTAGTATAAATCATCATAATGTGAATGAATCATAATTTATCATGTCTATACATCATAAAAGCACTAGTAGTCTAGGATGTGTTTCATAAGTTAGTGCCTTCTACTAAACACACCACCCACCCTCCATTCCAGTAAACAGATCTTTATTACCGACGATTGTCGTCACTTGTGCACTGACTTTTTAACCTCAGGACATTGAGGAACCAGGAAACGACACTTTCCTTTTGTCACGCTCACGATCATTAATGCACAATGTGTTCTTGGCCTTTTTTACCTCAGTAAATGGTCACCGCGTGAAGTTGCGGCGAAGCCAGTCTTTGTTACGCCTCATAAACCGCTTGTGACTCGGCAGGCAAGCAACACTCACAAAGACTGTGTTACCTTTCGTAGTAGTCCTCAATGTATTTTTTTTTTTTACTTCAGGACTCAGATTTTATATTGAACATCAAGTAGCGACCTGAAACTGTTTATCCAACTAAATTAAACAAAAATGCATTAATTGGTGTTTCTTCAACTTCGGGCACTTTCATGTCCCAGGGGTTGATTTTGATGAAAACAAACAGATTTCCACTTTTTTCTTTTTGTTATATGAAGATCTCATTACAAATTACTTTTCTAAAGGCTTTTACTGTTCTAGCCTTCTCCCAGACCCCAACTTTTAATATTAAACTGTAAAAATCCATTATAAAAATATACATTATTACATTATTAACATTATTACTAACCGTAACACTTTATTTTACAGTGTCCATGTTGCACATATTACATGTTACTAATAACAATATGTACGTAAGTATAAGCAACTTTGCAAATACATGTACTTTACTCTGTAATTACCCATGTAATAATTTAGTCATTTAATTTATTTATCACACATTTGTACATATACAGTGAAGTACTTTTTTTCACATATCCCAGCTAAGCTGGGGTCAGAGCGCAGGGTCAGCCATGATACGGCGCCCCTGGAGCAGATAGGGTCAAGGGCCTTGCTCAAGGGCCCAACAGTGGCATCTTGGTAGTGCTGGGGCTTCAACCCCCAACCTTCTGATCAGTAACCCAGCTTACATGTACACAGTTACATAAACACTAGTAGTAAGTATAGGGTGGCATATGTCACTTTGATTGATGAGGGAGCATGGCCGGAAGTAGTTGACATATGTTTATGTTTGATAACAATAGCCGGATGTGTCTGACAGGATGTGTGTTTGACCTCTGGTTTGTGGTTAACAGATGGTTTGATTTGACCATTTGTCGAGTGGTTTAAAAGGGGTCTTTTTCCTGAATGTGGATAAGTTGGCACATTCAGAGAATATTCTGAAGGTTGATGACCACGGTTGTTTCTCCGGTGAGAGTGCAAGTTGAATTAACTGAAAGATTCCCTTTTGCCCCGAAATGCAAGAATGAGCCGAGTCTGTCAACGTCGAACATTGTGAAGCATGAGTTTGCCATATCTGGTAACTATTTTGCCAGATTCGAGTTAAATAAAACAACACTGACCATCAAGATCTACACTAGGGAAGTTGATGATGACTCCTTCGAAAATCCGCCTTTATTTTTTTGTGGAAAAAGATTGGTGTCGTTTCTGTACTTACATCTGGAAGAGTGTGAGAGCCGCTCCAGACAAAACTCTGTCTATTATCGTATGGAACGGCGTAACCCCAAATGTACGATTTAGAGTCGTCTGTGATTTTATGAACAAGAAGCTGGATGATCATGTCACAAACACAAATCATGTTTCTCCTCATTGCAACTGAATCTGAAATGTAATGTCGTCTAGGTGGTATTTTATTTTACAGTCCCTAATATAGTTTTGTTGAGGGTTTTTGAAGATGAGGGCATGTCACACAACCTGTCCATGTTCACATAGCAAAACCTCAACGTCGACAACATAAGATTTGGGAAGTGCCTTCTACTTCCTTTTAAAAGTTGACCAGTCTATTTATTTTGCTATTTATCCTAACTAAACATGATTACATGGCTAGTTGCATTTTATTGTTTGTATTAAGCATTGTTTTTCCCAGCTGTCTGCAATTAGGGAAGCCCTGCAATCCATTTTTGGGTTGCAACACACCCGTTGACAATATCAGACCTGTTGTGCAGGCCCTCACCCATAACTGTGATAAGATGTGGTCATTATTGGTTGAGTCAGTTAATGTGTTACGTTTTGTCTCGCTGTAACAAAACAATCGCTCCTGGGGTTGCGAAGGAGTATCATGCGTTAGTGGTGACGTATACGGTGAGTTCACGCAAACATGAGTCATTAACAAAACAAAGCATGCTCTGAGATGGACTTTGAAGACGTCATAAACATAATGAGAACATCACAGCAGGGCATCCTCCATTCACACAGACATGAACGTCACAAAAATCACCAACCATCCTTTTGTTTAGATGTGCCAGGATTTGCACTTTTACACGTGTGGATAACCCAGAAATGTTCAAATTAAATTTTTAGGTAAACGCTTCCTTTAAGCTCATTTGAGAAACGATGACTGAACATTGCAAAAGATGGAATATTTGACGTCATGGTTCCTCCGAGTCTCATTTGGACGGGATATAAACATGCAGCAGGCAACGCAGACACAATTTTCTCGTTTATAAGACGCTCGTGGCTCTGCAAAGGACTGAATGATCTCTCAATTGTATTGTCAAAACTGTTGAAAAGTAGAACCTGCCCTAAAGGAGTGGGTTAATAAAGACCGATTATGTTTGCTATTATTTCTGTTCCATAAAACACATTTTTGTATTTAGTTAAATTACATGATAAAAATGGACCAATCTGTCCTCTCCTACCACAGAAGTGATGGCAGTGGTTTTGGCCTCCATTAAACCTTTGCTGTTTAGCTCATTAACTTTTTTGTAACCTGGCTTATCCTGCAGGCTTTGATTGGGTACCTTAGAGTGGCTAATTTGAGAATTAAGTTTGGAGAATTTATTGTACTTTAATTGAGGACATTGTGTAGATTTTGGCAAGACCTGTTTTTTAATAACAAATAGGCACTCGTTTCTGTCACAGCCCAGCAAAACCATGATTTGCTACTTGGTATTGTTTGTTGTTAGGGTTAGGATTATTAATGCTGGGTTCCTTTCAGAGTCGGAAGTGGATATTCCTACTTGATATCTCAGATCTCCAGTTGCCAGATGCTAGTAAGATGACGCATATGGGAACAAAACTGCAATGCTCTCGTTAACTTGGCAAGTTTTAGATGGTCCACAGAGACAAAGTAGGTGTTTCTGCAGCCTGGAGATCTCCAAAAGAGGGCATGAAAACTCCAGAAGTGGGTGGGGTTACTCCAAAAGGGGACTGGGCCCACTCCAAAAGGGGGCGGCACCTTGACCCACAGTTAGGGTAAGGGTAAGGTTTGGGGCCCTGTATGGCGATTTGGAGCTCCGGCACCTTTTTGTAGCTTGGCCTGGAGCTATATACTTCTCACAGATGTCTTATAGCAACCAGTATAATAAATTATAAATGGTATAGTGGTTTAAATGGTGCTATGCAAAGCTATGCAAAGATGTCTTTAACAACCATGTACTAACATTAAAATGCATACAATACAATGTATTTATTGTGTAACTACATGTTGTTCTGCGAAATTCTCACTTAATTCACATTTGCTGCTACTTTGGTTGATGTACGGTTAGGTAGGTTAGGTTAGGGTAAGGTTAACAGCTCAACTACAGATGCAATTAAATGCAGGTACTTTACATGTTAGTACAATGCAACAACAAGTATGTACATAATAAGTACAAATTCTTAAAGGGACAGTTCACCCCAAAATGAAAATTCAGTCATTGTTTACTCACCCCTGTGTTGTTATAACCCTATATGACTTTCATTCTTTTTCTGAACACAAAGGGAGAAATTGTGAAAAAATGTTGTGCTCTGTGATGTCATACAATGGCAGTTTATGGTGACCACCTCTTCAAGCTTCAAAAGAACACAAAAGTATAATTCAGAAGTCTAATAAATTATTCCATGAGACTCATGATTGTTATGAAAGTATATGATAAGATTTGGTGAGAAACAAGCTGAAATCGTAAGTATTATTTAGTGAAAATGTTCACTGACCGTTGATCTCCTGTGTGTGTTCATGATAGGGCACGAGAGCAACAGTTCACGCAGCCCCCTCGTGACATTGGGGCGTTCAAGTGAAAACTCATTTTATTTATCTAAAAACAGGTCCTCCACAGTGATAGTGACAACAGAACACAACACATCTGCCCACAAAACAGAGAACAGAACTTACTAAACATGTCTGAAGAGTTTGTAGTCCAAGAATTGATGCATTTCTATGCCCAGCCTTATTTTTTTTAGTTTTTGGACCAGCGCCAGTTCACAGTGGACGGAGTTACTCGCACGATGCTGAAAATAGAAACTGTTGATCTGTGTGTGTTGCTATGCGGTTGATAAGGCTTTTTCGTGGTTGCCAGTGCATTGCTATGTGGATACTAAGGTTCAGAGAGGTTGTTAGCGCATTGCTACATGACTTCTAGGGTGTTCTGGTTGGTCGCTTGGCTGATGCTATGCAGTTACTAGGGTGTTCTGAATGTTTGTTAGCATGTTTTTATGGATCTCCAACTATGACACCTTGTGAGAAACCCCCTCCTAAAATAAGAAAATATTAAGAAAAATTTTAAGTGTGATATTATAAAGATAATTTCAATACTTAACATTTATATTGTTATTGTACTACAGCCAAAAAAAAAAAAAAAAATGATTAAAATATTAAAATATTATATGTAGGGATGCACCATATTTATCAGCCAATTACTGACCAAATTATAACCATTGGCTATAACCATAGATATACACTGGCAATTACTTTAAATCATTGGGTTTAAATATTGCTGTTTAGTGCTTATTATTGGCTAAGCATAAAAAAACTGATATGAAAAAAAATAAAAATGAATTACATTTATTGTGTTGTATTGAGTTTATAATAATTTTTGTGTGTAGTATAAAGAATTACCTACCAAAATAAATGAAATCCAAAAATGTAGAACATGTCAAATACAATAATTCATACTTATGTAAAATGTGAGTTTTATTGTTTAGAATGACAAAAACTGAAGTGCAAAAAAGTTTTTTACGTAAATTATAATATATATATATATATATATATATATATATATATATATATATATATATATATATATATATATATTTTTTATCTTGTATTTATATTTCATTTTGGCTCTTTAAAATTTTTGGCCTGTCAACAGATCCAATCCATATTCAGTGGAAATGATTTATTGTTAAAACAATAAAATAGCATTTGTATCTAAAAGCAGAATTCCTAAGCACAAAAGTGATCTGAAGGTAAATGCCAAAATATCAGTATCGGCCTATAGTTGTTTTTTTTGTTTTTTTTGTAAATCGGGATCGTATCAGCCAAAAATGTTCAAATCGGTGCATCCCTTATTATCTGGAAAATATTTAGCCTACTTTGAAATACGTTGGCAGCGTATCTTTTTTCTACACAATAACTGAGTCATGTTAAATATATAAACCTAAAGAGAAAACATTTTATTAAACTGAAATGGCAATAATGTTAAATTTGGTTCATTTAGTTTTTTATTTTTTACATTTATGGACACTTTTTTTCTTTCTCTGAAATTTTCCCCAGACCCCAGTTTGAAAACCCCTGTTCTGAGTGTCTGTTCACCCCCAAATTTCTAGATATGGCTTGAGGCCCTCCTGCAATGTAGGTCTATGGGATTTTTTGCCATTTAATTGACCGCCAGATGGAAATCGATTAAGGTATCATTCTTGTCTGTAGTACAAATGGAGCATGAGTTACACACCAAATTGTAACACTTTTAATAATAATAGTACAAGTGATACTTGCTTTAGCAAATATCACTAATTTTAGATAGAGTATAAGCTAATTATAACAGGACTGAAGTATGTGTATCTTGTATAAATTATCTAATGATGAGGCTCATTGAAGTGTATACAGTGGAACACTCTGGGTGGGTTGTGTATTAACATGGTACATTCTTGTTTATTTAGTCACTCTGCCTTCATTTGACTCCTCGCAGAGCGTTCATATTACCGTTCTCAGCATTTGAACACCATTATGAGAGAATAACTCAGACTTCAATAATTACTGCTTAGATCTTGCCAATCAATTACATGTGAAAGGCCGGTAAAATAAACACTGGAGCAATTTGTGTGGCTCCGATTACATTAAGGGTTCTAGAAGTAAATTACTAAAAGAACTTTGTGCAAACGTATTACATGCTCAATTCAGAAATTAAAGTACACGAACACACGGTCTAATGATCGGAAGTTTCTGTTCCAAAGCTCGAAATGTCCCATTTTGTTGGCATGTAAACTTATACGATTGTTACAAGTGTGTGTTGCAGTAGTTGGAGATCAAAACAATTACCTTTATCCCTCTAAGGTAAGCCAAATATGCAAAACTCTACGTTAACATAGACATGTAATGGTATCCATTAACCCCGTAAACTCTGGTGAATTTTTGGGCCGCCAACCGCAATTTTTCACACTCAAATTTAAAAGCTCACCATTCACACATACTGTGGACTAATTGCAAAAAATGGGTCCCATTTCTCAGAGAACCCCCCCCCCCCCCCAAATAAAAATAAACTCCTATTAAATAGACTCTAGGTGTCATTAATAATATTGTATGCGTTTATAATCTTGTGATAAACAAAATGATAAACAGGTTCTGTTCACTCTACTTCACTTTGAAAAGTCTCATTTTATTCCACTAGGTGGCAGAAAGCACTAGAATTTTTTTTTTTCTCCATCACAATATACAGATCTGAAATGTAGGTGGCACTCTAACACATTTTATCCCACACAGATGTGCTCGTCCATAGACATTCAGTCTAATTTTCAGTTCATGCACCACCCTCATTATTTCATTGAATATCTCGGCCTCTGAGTGGACTATAAACTCAATCTAGGTGTCATTAGAAAGGTGAAAAGGTGTCATGATATCAATATATATATATATACAATATATATATATATATATATATATATATATATATATATATTTATTTTTTTTTTTTTTTTTTTTTGAATGCTTTTCTTTCTGAATGACATATTTTGTTCTGAACATCTAAGATATAACATTGGATTATTCAGTCAAGCAAGCTCACAGACAAGTAAACAATGGCAAATTTGTTTAGAGAACTTTCTAAGGTAAAAGCAGATATATTTGGGTATTTGATTCTTACAGCAGCAGTTACTGGAGCATAAACGAGACCTTTGTATTTGATGACTTACAGAAATCATATTTCACTTTGTGATTCTTTTGAAAATCTTTGAACTGTGGTATTAGGGCAACACAATTAACTGTACAGTCGCATTCCTAAGAATGAGAGCTTTCATTTGATATATGACTTGTACATTTAGGTGCTATGTGAAGGACTTTTATTTTTATATAAATATTTCTACCCCATTAACTCTAGAGGGCGCTAATTTTCGATGTGAGTATTTCGAGGCCTTCTTTTGTTATTTTAAGTAACATAAATGCAGAAGTGATGTTTATCTCTGAAAAGTTCAGATTCTAAACTTTCAAATGATACCTCATAAGCCTGACATATGAAAACGGTGACCTTAACGTTTTAAGCGTAAACTTTTTCACGATATAGCATAGAGTTTAAGAGGTTTAATATGGTACTCCAATTCAAAAATCTAGATAACTTATTAGCCTATTTGTTTTGATATTTCTGAATGTACTGTAGCTTCCATTCACAAGGAAACCTTGCCAAATGCGAGTAATTATTTGCTTTGGCAAGGAAATAAAATGTTGACCCTTAGCCAAGCAATATGCGAGGTCTTCTTTGCTTATTTCACCTATTATGAGTTCAACAAGGTCACACCGACGCTGGTGAATTTGATAGTTTTTCCCATGATTTGTCTTGTAATCTTATTGGGTTGTTGGTGTCATATTTACTTACTAAGCTTCTCATGGACTACAATATTATCCATATAGGGTGCGATGCGTGCAGTGTTCAGGGGATTTGGACAAGGATAGATTTTTCTTTCTTGTTTGTATTGCAGTAGTTGGAGAACAGTGACATAAGCATGCAGTGTAGCTGTATGTTAATAGTGTTATGTAAGCGTTCCACGCCGGATGATAGATGGAGCTGATGAAGCCCTGGAGTCGCTTGCGCTCGTTTGCTGAGGTCTTTGGACGTCAGAGGCCTGTGAGATTCTCCAGCTGTGGGCCAGTGGCCTGTCTCTGTAAATCACAGCGCTACAGGGCCTGAACGAATTCTGGAGAGTGGCGAGACGAGAGAGAGACGGAAATGGAAGTTGAGAGAGTTTGAAAGCAAATGAGATGAACAACGAGTGTTTGTGAAGAGAGAGGAAAGAACAGGATGGTGCATACTAGTGGAAATCCTCATGGTGTTTGTGTGCAATTTGGACAAAGGAATTTCCAGGGCCATAACTACCACAGACATTGAAAGGGATGTGTCGTCCACAATATTCAGATTTGTGGGCCGATTAATATGGGTTTTTCAAAGGACAATTTTCAAAGTGTTTCCTATGGTCCACCACAATCTTGAATATTTGGATACCAGTGTTAGAGAGTAGTTAACCCTGTATGCTCGGATGGGCACTCCATACAAAATATACAATTATTATTATTTTTTAAAATCATTAGAATATTAATAAATACAGTCTTGACTAACACAAAATAGGTATTGTTTGAAACCTTAGAAGCTCTACTTTACAATGCACGTAGGCATTATGACCAAAACTGAACAAGTGCTTTGAAATTTGCTGACAAATCCGAAGTGAAACGTTTTGATAATTTATTTTAAAAAATTGTACTGTACATATTATTGCAATTAGTAAAAACATCAAACTAAGGTTTGATAATTAATAGCTAAGTATATGTCTTTGACAATTATATTGTTGTTGCTTATATGCTGTGTTTTCACTTATAACATCACGAAAAATAAACGGAATATAAAATGCCGTTACTTAGAGGAGGTGATTATCTTTCAAACGAGTCCACACACAAGATAATCAGATGTATAGATCATTAGATAATCCACATGAAGCACAATGTTACATATGACCACCAGGAGATGGCGCCAAAGACATGACACAGACTCAATGATGACTCAAATGACACAGAATGAAACTCATTCTGTGAAATCTCATTACTAAAATCATGTCTGCATGCTATACAAACCTTTAGTCATTGTTGTGTTTGCATGTGTAATTAGTTCTTATGTACAATTATTATGTTTTATTTGTTTGGAGAGGCTTTTGGACACATGGGGAAGTTTTCGTACACTATGATAAATTATTTTTGTAATGTTATAACTTTTGATTGCTTTGTCGTATTACACACACATTTTCTCAGATACAGTTGACATGATTGGGAACAAAACAAAAGCAGTTTTTCAGAGCCACCTTATTTACACCCAGAGACATATAATGTCAAATAAGAAAAAAGGAAATTTTTGGCTCAATTTTTTTTTAATGATTTTTCAGCAGTTTCTTAGGCTGTGAGTCTTAGAATGTATCATAATCTATATCATTACAACATTTGAAAAGATTTCTTTACAATGATACCAAACACTTGACCCTCCTTAGTGTCGCTTGTTTTTCAGTAATGAGCTTCATTTTCACAAAATGCTTAATTTGTCACTTTATATTGTGAACACAGTAATGGAGTCAAATGCACTGACCTAAACCGTCCTCTCTCTGACATGTAGTAATGAGAATACTGAATCATTTAAGTGAATCGGTGCTTTCGGATAGTAAATGAACCACTTAAAATGAACAGTTCCCTTATATTTAGTGTTGGGAACTCATTAAAAAAAATATAATTTCATAATAAAATTTCATCAAACTGAATTGAGTTGTCTTTAACAAAATTACATGAATAAAACATAAATATATTACAATTTTATTAATTTATTTTAGTTGCAATTGAGAGTGCATAGACTCGATTGCGACGTGAGTTGACAACAGCAGCCATGTTTTGGATTGTTTGCGATTCACTCTTAGGGATTTAGGTTAAGTTATCATGGGTTTAGGAACTACTTTTAGCATTAAAATGCTTTGTGAATTACTCTTAGATTAAAAAGTCCTTAAGTTATGAGTAACCTAATTTTTAAGAGTTGCTCCTAAATTTCTGAGTTAGCTGCTAATTTTAGCCTTAAGAAATTTTGTGGATATGGGCCCAGGTGATATTACTGAGTTCAGAATTGATTGCAGAATGAAATAATATCATCCGAATTTTATGTATCTAAAAATATTTTCTTCTTTAAATAGCTTCAGTGTAGTTAGCTTCTTTTTGTTAGTAGCTTGTAGTGTAGCTAACTACTTTTTTAAAGTATACTTGACTGTAGTTGAACTACTTTAAGTTACGAGAAGCTTGAAGCTTGGTAAGCTAACACTGGTGAAAAGTTTACTCCAAAGCATACATTCTCATTATTTACTCTCATTTCAGTTATAAGTTCAACATTTTAGGCAAGTGTGCATATCATTTCTGTGCCACAACAATATGTCACACAAATTGTAAAGAAATGTTTGCCATTTTTAGAAAACGTACCTTATTTTAACCCTCCTATTCTTTTAAAGAAGACCACTTTGCTGTTCGCCGTCATTTTTGACCGGACACAGTACAGGTGTAATTTTTTTTTTTAAGAAATGTTATAATTTCTTCTTCCCTGAAGTAATAATAAAATGACACACTTTTTGGGGAATTTTGTGTTTTTTTAGTGATTATTTACGGATACATTTCTCGATTTCACCATTCATTTGCATATGCAAATAAGCACATTTATTTAACTTAAAAAATAAATGAAAACCTTCATTCATATAAGTTGAATCATGAAGAAAATATGAGAATGTATCATGTATTGGGGTCAGATTGCTGCCATCTAGTGCAAAATATGAAAACTAACATGACTTGAATATCATGTTATGAGAATAATAGCCAGTAGGTGGCAACATTGTTCTATGCAGCCACCTTCTGTTTAGTAATTCTGAAGTTATGTATTTAAATTTATATTTAGACATTATCAAACTATTATTTGTCAAAGTTTAATTTTTTTATTTTATTTTATTATTATTATTATTCTTTTACAGTTTTCAAGTGTCAGTTTTTGCAATAATGTCACATTATGCTTACAGTCAAACCTGATCATGGTGTTACAAAGAGAAGACATCAAATAATAATTTTGTTACCAATCATTTATTTCAAACATTAAAATGTAATAACTCAAAGTAAATTAATAATATTATAAAGAAAATGAACAGTAATAAACAGAAATGAACTGAAATGGACTGTGAAAATTCTATTAGTACATAAAACAGAAGACTCAGACTTTGTTATTTGTTCTCTGTGTGTGTGCGTGAGCATACATATGTGTGTGTGTATGTGTGCTGCATTGTGGGTGTGTTTGTTATGGTCTCACACACTTTATTAATGCGTGTCTGTGTACTGCATTGTGGCTGATTTATTTATTGTATTTGACAAATGAAAAAAAAAAGCTCTGTTTTTAGTCCATTCATTTCCTATGATCGGTCATTTCTGACCGCAAACAGTAAAGGTGTCTTTTTTTTTTTTTTTTTTTTTTTTTTTTTTTACAAATACTTAGATTTATTGAATCAAGTCAAATTTTTGGGTGTGTTCAGATGACACATGGAGGAAAAGTCACTAAGTCTTGTACCGGTCAAAAGTGACCGAACTGTATAGGAAGGTTAAGTAAGTCTTATTAGCTGCTAGCAACACCAGAAAAAAACAAATGGCTTCTGCAATGCATGTTTTTCATAAAAAGTTGGCATGACAGTCAGTTTGAAACCATCCTGTATTCTCAATTTATTCAAAATCACAGTTGAATACAAGATTTGTTAATATTTCTAATAAATATTTAACCAGTGCTGGGCAGATTACTTGTGAATTGTAATTAGGTACTGATTACAAATTAAATGACAAAAAATGCAATTAGTAACGTGATCTCATAGATTACATTTTTGGGGTAATATAATCTGATTACTTTTGGATTACTTTCAACCTAATTCTATTTTATTTTATGTCACATGCCTTTGATTAGGATAATTGTTTTAACATAAAAGTACAAAGAGGAAGAAAATGAATCCCATTCTTTATTACTGACATAAAGAGCCTCACAAAAAGAGCTCCTTATGACATTTGACAAGTGCATTAAACATTACATGAATGAAATAAACATTAAATCTAACAGCAATGACAGTGTATGGCCAAAGTTATAATTCAAAACACTGAGACGTCAAGTTCATTTTAAGTGCATAAAACAATAGCAGCATTACGAACATTAATAACCATAAAATCAACATAAAACGATTATAAAATGAACGAAAATTAATGATCATAAAATCAACAGAAACAACTTTGCCTAGGTCAAAGCTATCATCTAAAAACACTGAAACTGACACTTTTAACTGCTTACTGATAGTCCATCGCCTATTCCAAAACTGAGGTGCATATCTTACTGTTGTAACGTAAAAGAAGCACATGCTCAAAATGTTCATCTTATTAACAATTTACTGCCATTGTCTTGTTATTATGTAATCATGTAATCTATAAAAAGTAACTGCAGTCGATTACGAGTATTTCAAATGTAATTTAATCCAATTACAAGTACTTGATTTTTGTAATCCAGATTAAATGTAATCCGTTACTAGCCAACACTGTATTTGACATAGCCTACTCATTGTTTTTGTATCTGACGGTGTTGACATATATTGCATGATCGGCAAGAAAAAGGTTTTGTGGGGAAAATTCTGAACATGTTTAACAGATTAATCCAGAATAATTCCTTGGTACACAAACTTTTATTTATTTTTTATTTTTTAAAGTTTTGTCCAAATAATGATGATTCTGTGTAAGAACAACAGAGAGAGAGAAACAGAGAGAGAGAACAGAACGGTGTGCTCCATACTAGCTGAAAATCCTCCAGGAGTTTGTGTTTGGATGAATGACGCATCTGACAGCTGCACCTCAACGTGCTTTATCCAGTGCAAGATGTTCAGGCATCACATGTTTGCCGTCATTCGGCTTCTAACAAGCGCAGCTGAAACTGCAAAAATGTCAAGTGCCTCATTTCTAATGTTTCCCCCTGAAAATTCCCGTGAACCTGCGGATGGTAGCCTGAAACTAAACAAGCCTGAAGTCTTTAAGTGCAAGAGATACGCTGTAATGAAACACATTCACAATTTGAATAAACACATACTTCCTCAACTTCTAATAAACGAGAACAGAATGAAACTCAAGGCTTGGATTTGCTGCAGTGTTACATAACTAGATTTGTAGATTTTCTGAAGAAAATGTGAGTAGTTTTTGCCGGTGTAAAAGTTGCTGCTATGATGCTAGTGCTAATGTGTTGCTTGTGGTTAGCTGGGTATTGCAATGCCTGACTAAAGTTGCTAAGCAGTTGCTATGTTGTGGGTGGATGCTAGTGCATTACTAGGTGGTTGCTAGGGTGTTCTGGGCTGTTGCTAGGTGGAGGGACCAGAACCAAATCTGGGTGAAAGATGTGGAACTCTATTAAGTTATTCAAAAATAAATTAAAAAGGCAATTCACATAAATTAAACATGCTTTTATCCACCTAACAGGGAACATCCCAACAACTTGGGCTAACATTATTTTACAGTTTGAAACAATGTTGTACATAAAACATTACTGGAACGTCCTTATAATGTTCTTAACCTTAAATAACGTTCTACTAACGTTAGGAAAACTGGACATTTTCATGCTCCCACAACCACAAAGTAACGTTTGGAAAATTTTAAGAACATAAATTTACTAGCTGGGTAATTTCTGAGATTTTTTTCAGCAGGTTAAACTAAAAAATATTTAAGTGATGGAACTGTCCGTAGACAGTAAAATAATAAAAATATAAATAAATTAAGTAAATAAAAGTTGAATTAAAAGCTGAAATTCTTGAATCAAGAAATGTTGGCAGGACCGTAGCTAGTGGGGTGAAAGGTGATAACAATTCTAGGGATCCAAAGGTCCAGGGGCCCCACAACAAATTCTGAACTGTATTTTTTAATAGGTAAGGGGCCCAGAGCAAACAACAGTCAGGGGGCCCAGGTTACCTTGCTAAGGCCCTGAATATTGGCATAAGTAATTTGGAATAATCTTTTGTTATTATTGTTTAATAAAAATAAAAAAGGCAATGGAATGATTTTGTTTTTAAATGTAATTAAAATTTGAAAAACTTTTGTCCACCAAAGTCACAAAGCCATTCTGTTGTCAAGTGAAAAAATAAATAAAATAAAACAAAACAGATCGGACGCATTTAGACCCTCTTTAGAAACTTTAGAAGTTTTTAAAAAATATCAATACATTTTAAAATTTTTATGAAAAAGCACATTTTGTTCAGGTCAAATGGTGTAACCCTGAGAAAAAAAAAAAAGAAAAAAAAATATGATATTAAAAAAAAAAGTTACTTTGAAAAATATGTTTGAACACTTTCAAAGGTGCAAAAAAGTGTTGTAATACATTTTACTTGATGGTTAAACCATATGATATTTTTTTAAATTACTGTACATCAAATTGTAATCTATAAATATATATTTTTAAATGCATGTTTTAAATTATATATTTAAAAGATTTCATTACATCAAATTATAAAAAAAAGTAAAATATTCTAAATATTTTTTTAAAAAATGAAAGCATTTTAAATATTTTTCAAAGATTTCATTACATCAAATTGTAAAAATAATAAAAATACTATAAATCTTTTTTAAATGAGTTTTAAATATTTTTTTAAAGATTTAATTACATCAAATTGTAAAAAAAAAAAAACTATAAATATATATTGTTGTTTTTTTTAAACGCATGCATTTTAAATTAGTTTTTTAAAAGATTTCATTACATCAAATTATAAAAAACATAAAAATACTATAAATATATATTGTGTTTTTTTAAATGCATGCATTTTTAAATTGTTTTTTTTAAAAGATTTCATTACATCAAATTGTAAAAAAAACCCAACAAATTATACTATAAAATATTTTTAAATGCATGCATTTTAAATCAGTTTTTTTAAAGATTTCATAACATTTTAAAAAACATAAAAATACTATAATTATATATAGTTTTTTTTAATGCATAAATTTTAAATTAGTTTTTAAAAGATTTCATTACATAAAATTATAATAAAAAATAAAAATACTATGTTTTTTTTTTTTAATGCATGCGTTTTAAATTCTTTTTTATATATATATATTTCTAATTTTTATCATCTCAGACAAACATATTTGTCAACGACCCATCTAAAGACCAGAATATCAGAGGTTTAGGGGGTGCTGCTGAAGCTGAATATGGTGTTTAACATAAATGATCTACATTGACATTTCAGTTTGCTGTTTACAGAGTTTAACACTGTAATATTTCAGGATAATTCAGTGATATCTGTCAGGTAATAGACATTTTCTGTAAGCCATTTCATAAAAATCGCTTACAGCACCTTTAAAAAGTGCTTAGACAGTCTGACCAGTGGGACCCACACATTACTATATACCACCCAACTACGGGCAAGATTGTATGTGAGAGAGTGAACAGACTTATATTGTTTTGTTTCTTTAGCTGGCCAACGAGGAGTCTAATTCCAAAGACAACACCAAAACACAATTAACCCCCGTGACACTCGAGAATCGTTTCCTGCCGCTCGCTTACCACATTCTGACAGCTCGCTATGAGGGGGCTATTGTAAAATGTTGTTTATTTTGGCCTGAACTCACCACACACAAGTCCATGTGCACTCTCGCAGTTTCACATGAACCTGTTGAATTTTTATTCAGCACTGTCTTGCAGACGAGGCTCATTTGATCGCAGTTGTGTTCTCGTTAGGTGAATTGTTTTCAAACTGTGTAAACTAAGCTTTAGTGGCTGATTACTTAAGCTAACAGCATATTTATTTTTATTCTGTCTAGAGTGTTTTTACATAAAACAATGTCACAGGTTAAGGTCATTAAGACTCAGTGCTTAAAAATAAAACCCCCCTCCACATTCCATATGCTGAGCATTAAATAAACATCATGACTTACATTGAACCGGTTGAAAGGCGCTTGATGGAGTTAAAACAAGCAGTCACCCATTATGTCAGTGTGTTTATTACTACAGATGGCTTACAGAAATGTTAAAGAACAGAAATGTTTTATCTACTAGATTTTAACATTATGTCAGTGAGTGCAAACCGCCACAATCATTCAGTAGGCCTATATATATACCACAGAATACAAAGTACTATATTTTTTGATACAGTGTCATGTTTTTGTTTTTTTGGACATTTACATGGTATACTTTGAAATACCTTGGAGTAAGAAAAAATGGAAAAAGATGAATTGTACTAGAGGTCGACTGATAGTGGATTTTGCAGATACGATAACTAAGGTGGTGGAAAAGGCCGATAACGGATTAATGGGCCCATAGTTTTTAAAATCGATTTATAAAATATATAAAAAAACGTTCTTTCTTTAGTATGGCGGGCAAAGACAAAGAGTCCAAAATTAATAAAATCCCAGATGCAGTTTTTTGTTCAACCAAAATCCCAATAATAACCAGAAAAAATGAAGATTTGGTGCATTACGCAGGACTTTTAAGTATAAACAAGCCCGCAACATACCAGGGACTCTTATTTTGAAATGATGAAGTGATGAAAAAACTATCAGCAACTATTGACATCGATTTTTGGCGATAACCGGTTCCAAAAAGCAACTATCGGCACCGATTAACCGGTAAAACCGATATATCGTCCACCTCTACGTTGTATGCAGAGATTATAGCACATGCTATCTAGTTAGGTTAAAATTAAACATAATTACAAACTAAACTTAATTAGACAAAAATATTATAATAATAGTAATAATAAATACCAGGGTATATGACTACTGTAATCATTAATTACCATCATATATATTTTTGTGCCATAGTAAATCCACGGTATTCTTTAAAGTACCTTGGAATGCAAAATAAATACCATGGTATATGAGTATGGTAATAATTTAGTCCCATAGTATGTACCAAAGTATCATGTTTTTATAGACCCAGTACCATGGAATCCCCATGTTTTTTGGGAAATATATACACTATATATATTATTATTATCATTATAGAACCATTATACACATTAAAGTTCCATGGTTATTCTTTTAAGTACCTTGAAGTACCATGTAAATAGCATGGTATATGAATACGGTAGTCACTCTGATGCATATCAAAGTACCATCACTGTTGCCATGGTTTCACACCAGTGCATTTTTGTAAAGGAAATACCAATCAACAAGGTCAACATGTTGGGAATTCTCAAACTAAAGATTCTCTATATCCTCACCAGAGTCTATATTTACAGAATTACGAGTCGCATCTCTTCCTCTCAGAGCTGCAAACTGCATATTGACAGCGTGCGTCCTGCTGCGCACTTCCCCAGATTCAGATGTGTGTTTATAATGACAGAGACGCGCTTTACCCATGACCATAATTATACACACATTCACACACAAGTGTATTTTGGAAGCAGAGAGAAGTGATGTGGTTGGCCATATAATCATATCCGCTTCAAGCATTGATCACTATCTTTAAAGCCAACCTCCTGCATGTTAGGCCTGCTGCGGCCGCATGTGTGCGGGTCGGTCATGTTCATACATGCAGTGGAGGGTGTGTGTTAATACTAGATGACATTGAATCTGAATCGGCTTAAATGTGTATCATCTAATTCCAGTGGATGACAGATCTGTGGTGCATTTTAAGTGCTGAGTTTAAGTGCTGCATGCTGCACCCAGGGGCGCTTTAAGGTACCTCTGGGCCCATGGGCTCGCTCGGTCTTAGGCACATTAGATGTTTCACAAAAACATTTGTCTTAAGATGGTTATTTATATTTTCAGCTTTAGTGTGTCAAATGGAAATATAGATTTTAGACTCCCAAACATTTCTTTTGCAAATAGAAAAGATTAGAGTAGAAGAACAGGGAGCCCTGCAACAGATGTCATGGCCCCCACAGAGCCCCCAGTGAACATCATGTCAGTCTGAGATTACATAAAGAGACAGAAGCAGTTGAGACAGCTTAAATAGATAGAAGAACTGTGGTGAATTCTCCAATAAGTTTGGAACATCCTATCTGCCCACAACCAAGAAAAACTGTGTCCAGGTGTACCTAGGAGAATCGGGGCTGTTTTAAAGGCAAAGGTGGTCACACCGAATATTGATTTAGGTTTTTTACGTTTACTGGACTTTGCATGACATTAAGTGATAAATGAAAACTGTCATTATTTTTGAAGACATCCACACTATGCAACATTTTTCACAAGTGCCTAAAACTTTTACACAGTACTGTATATATATATATATATATATATATATATATATATATATATATATATATATATATATATATATTTTAACTGCTATTTAAGTAAAAAATAAGCCACTCAAGGCCATGCATTGCAGTGATTTTTACCATAGTTGCCATGCAAAATTATAACTTGCCTTAATAATAAAGAATGTGCAGTAAGTGGTGTGTTAACTTCGAGCATGCTCATCCAATCAACATTTTGGGCTCTATTTTCATGAGTACACAAAAAGCAGTGCCACGCGCTAATTCTAAGTGCAATTTCCATGCTAGCGCAAAGTGTAAGTGGGCATGGGTGAGAGTGTTTGCTCTACTATGGGTGTATTGTATGTAAATGAAGTGGACGCAGTTAATGCACAAAAGAACGTAAGTCCATATTTCTATTCTTTTCATTCATTGCATACAGTCCATTTACACTACTGACTTCTTATGAATGTGCTGTCTTTGTTTAAATCGTTGGTGCTTGAGAGAATGGACTGTATAATAGGACGCAGATGCTGGAATAACCGGAGAGGAACCTCTGAATTAAATTGCACTTGGTCAAGCCTTTTCTGTGTTGTGCGGGTGATTTTGCCAAACACACTTGTACCGAGACTGAGTGCATGCTTGCACGAAAATATCAAAACTTCGCTTATGACTTAAGGCACTGTGAAGAGCGTAATACTTGCACTCTTAAAATAGGGCCCTTGAAGTTGGAATCTGTTTTTATAAATGACTGAAATATAATACTTTTAAGTTTAAAGTGCAAATTAAAGGCAGCACAGCAAATACTTCCATGATGTATAAGGGTTTTTCTTCAACTTTGGTCATTTTTATCACTATGGATTTCTAGAAAGTAAAGTCTCATTGAGCTAAAAAAAAATAGGCAAAATGCTTTTTCTTATTTCTTTCTCTTGATTTAAGAGTGAAACGTGACCCCGACATGTTCTTGGCAGGTTTTTTCGAGATTCACCCCTTTAAACTTTCCTATCCTTAACCTTAAAGGTCTGCACAGGAGAACATGTGTATTTAGCCATGTTGTTGTTCCTTTCACTAGGAAATGCAAACTTTTAGACATACAGTATGTTCAAGAGTTCAAGTGCTACAGCTGTTTTATCTCTTCACAAAAATCAGCTATTGCAGGGGGAGGGGTCGCAGGATATGCAAGAAAATTAAGGCAAAAACACAGCAATAACGTTCCCTTAGCCCTCTGTTTCACCAGCTGTCGTAATTTCCCCATCGCCTCCTGTAATCCAACTCCTCTAAGCTGGTATCAAAACATTGGAGGAGGTTCCAGAACCCCCGCTTGACGTCAAATGTTTTTTTCCTGGAGGTCGAGAGGACATACTCCCCCCGAGTCACCCACGTCAGAGGTGGGCTTTAACACAAGATCGCTGGGTTAACATCACTTGCCTGCGTCGTTTTTTCATGGTAATCCTTTCTTGGCAAGTCTGCATTCTGCACGTGTCAGTCCACGACCCCGAACGCTTGCGGGCCTCTTTAATGACTGTAATCAGTCTCCAGTGGAGTTGTATACCTTACCTTGCACTTATTTTTCTAGGGCGTATGGGGGGCCACTCAACTTGTTGAGAAAAATCTCTTTTCTAAGAGGCCACTGCAGGGCTTCAGAAGATGAAATGTGGTGTGCAAGAGTTCAGAATGTTCTAGATAACAGAGAAACGATTGACTTTGAAGTTTGTTTTTTTTTAAGAAAATTATGTAAACAGAACTGCTGCCGATTGAAAATCAAGATCCAGAAATATCCTGAGGGGTCAAGAAAAAGTAAAGTTTGTTGGAAAGTACACTTCTCTGGGCTGAATGGATTCAGGGTTTTGGTACGGCCCAATTAAAAAAACTTTCCCGGGTTAGCTAACCGTACTCATCCATTCTGGTGAAACGCCTGTAGTGATGCTGTGACTCACGATTGGTCACTTATCAGTTATTTTCATTTTAATCCTGATTTAGCAGCATCACCGTCGAAATTCAAACCATAACTGTGGCAACTAGCCTGGATCTGTAGGAAACGGAACGGCTACGCAATGAGAACCATTATTGAACCCTCCTAACAGGGAACAACTTTGGCTAACGTTATGTAAAGGTTAGAAACAAACGTTCTTAAAATAGCATTAATGGAACATCATCATGATGCTATTAGTATTCAATAAAAGTTCTCATAATGTTAGGAAAACATTTTCATAATACATTTCTTAAGATTTTTTTCTGAGAGCAAAACTGATATTAAAGTTGGCAAATTAAATTTTCAGGAAGTTTTCACATTTTCAGGAATGTTATGCTAACTTAAATAGCGTTCGATTCACGTTAAGAAAACTGGACATTTTCACGTTTCCACAACAACAATGTAATGTTTGGAAAACATTTCAAGAACATTAATTTGTTAGATGGGAACGTTAAATGTTGTAAAGGCTTCATGTGCAGTAGGTTGAATTCTATGGTTGGGTGAGATTGTCCACAACAGGAGTAAAACAGTCTGAAAAGAAGTTTAATGAGTACAGCTTGAAAGCTTAAGTTATTCCAGTCCATGAGATTTTGGGCATGTTTGATCGACCAGTATGGGAATCCGTCCATTCTCTTAAAAACAATAACACAATACGAGTCAGAACAGTTTGAAGGTCTGTGCCGAGTTTGGTGGATGAAGCTTGAAAACTCTTTGATGAGTATGTCACAAATTTTGGTCTTGATTTAAAGGAATATTCCATGTTTAAGCTCAATTTACAGCATTTGTAGCAAAATGTTGATTACCACAAAACATAATTAAGACTCATCCCTCAGTGGAAGCCAATGGGGCCAATCCATAAATGTTAAAATATGCACTGTTTCAAAAGTTTAGTCACAAGACGTAAACAATAAGTGTGTTAACATGATTTTAGTGAGATAAAATCGTTACTTATCTTTTCTGTGTAAAGTTATATCCAATTTTACAACTTCGTTGCCATAACGGCATAACGCTGTAAACACTTAAACCCTTAAACGACTGTAAAAATGACTATTTAAACAACTTTACAGCTCAAATAATACACCTGTTTTAACAGAAGAATTAATATAAGTGTAAGCGCAGCGTAGTTCTAGCGGGAAGACTAGCAGCTGTACATCGTCGCACCATTAGCTATGTAACTCCTAGCCAATCACATGTAAACCAATAAGTCTGCTCACAATCTATCACATTGCATTTCAGTGTGCTAACATGGCAACCTCCACCACCCCACCACCACCAGTTGAGTCCTGTCCTGCACGGGGGTAGGCTCCTCACCCCTGCCTCCTATCTCCGGCAGGATATGACGGTTCCGAGGACAACTTCTTCGGACTGCCAGACGGGGCTTATGCCAAAGAGAGACATTACATTTCTGTTTTATATTCATCAAATAAATGTCATCTTAAATTTCACTCAAGTCTGCGAGTCTTCCTGATAGAAGTGCTTTTATAAAATTATAAGCTTCACATTTCTGCCTTGAAACCCTCCAAAAATGGGCCCTATTTGCTTCCATTGTAAGTGTCTCACTGTAACTCCGAGTTTTGCTTTTTTAAAGAAAAGGAGATAACAGTATTTTGGTTTTGTCAAGGCAACATAAGGTACTGACTTTGACATCTCACTCTTGGTGATCAAAGTTAACAGAAATCCTTTACTCAGGTCTTCTCTTGAGTATGAAGCCAGTAACAGAGCAAAGGTCAAGCTGTATAAACATCTAAGGAAACCCATCCAGAGAGCAACACCTGTTCTTGTTAGCGCTCTGAAGAATAGACGCTCATCTCCTCAGATTCGTCCAGGAGTGTCAAGGGTCTGTAATCTCTGTGGTTTCCACACCTCATCCAGATGTTTCTACAGGTGAAGAGCGGCACTTTCATCATAATGACAGCCCTTCATCTGACGCTTGTCAACAGTGCTTTGTACACTGCTGTCTTCTGTTCGGAAAATGTTTTTATACAATATCTCATTCTGCCTTCAAGAGAAATGGGTGAAAGTGCATCAGACCTTAGTTTGAAATGCATAAACACTTACCTGTGTGTAAAGTTTTAAAATTCTTATTAGACAAATAAACATGGACTTGGACTTGGAACCCCATTGCTGTCTGTAGAGGTTCTTCTTAATATTCTAGCTTTAATGTCTATAACTTTGTGACCCTATGGTGAAGAAGTACCAAACTTTGTACTAAGGTTATTTCTGAGGCTAATTTTGGTTGTACCAATTATGGGATGGATAAGTGCTGTCAATGCCTAACAACAGTTACATAATTTAACTTTGATTTTCTGGCCTCGTAGTAGAACAGTCATGCTTACTGACTGGAGATTTGTTAGATATAAAAGTCTTAATTGTAATGTCAAGATGCAAACATTTGTCCACACTTTGAAATTACACAGACTTGTTTTTCTCTTCCTGAGGGCCAAATACAATAGCTCATATTTACTATGCTAATGAACATAAAGTAAGTAAACACACTTGGGCAATACTTTAACGCTCAAGATCGGCAATGAAAGCAATCAGAATTTTGTAATGATGTTTGCTTTAGTCCGATGAAACATTTACCAGCTGACCAAATTAAGGAAAGTCAAACAGGGTTGTTTGTAGAGGAATACATTTCAGTCAAGTCCTCAGAGATTAATTGGGATTTAATTATGGATAAATAATTCCTCATCACAAGGTATTTGCAAATATTTGCCAATTTACTGATTTTTGCTTGCAGTATTTGCTTGCAATATCTTGTTTTACATAAAAACTAGTTATGCTTGGATAGCTTTTTTCGGAATAGCATTCTAACACGCTACTCTTACTATTTGTGTACAAAATGCAATGTGCAACAACAGAGCACACTTTGTGTAATAGTGTTTTTCACAATGCAATGCCCTCAAATTGACCTTCCATTTCCAGTATGACTAATGAACCCGAAACGAATTACAACCGCAGTCTTTTTTATCATTAGACTGATAAGATGTCAACGTATTATTTGATCAAATTACTAAAAAAGTTATTGAAATAAAAATGCAAAATAACCGTGATTATTTTTAAGATAATAATTGGCCGACACTCACGTACAACGTAAAAAGGTCACATGACAACAATGTAGCATGCCTGAACTGTTTATTGTGGAATAACGCAAACTACTGTATTTCGCCTATTATTTAAAAACAATAGCAAGCAGAATACAGTGTATTTTTGTTGTTTACAAAAAGTCGTAGAAGTGCACCAAAAATCGTGCAAACGCCTTTATGCATTTTTAAGATATGAGCAATCAAACATTGTGGCCTTGTTCTTATTTATTTGTAGAAAGTTGTTGCTCACGATGACATCATAGTGACCTCATTTTGTTGTTTACAAAAAGTCGTAGACGTATGCCAGAATCATGCAAATGCCTTTATGCATTTTTAAGATATAAGCAATCAAACACAGTGGCCTTGTTTTTGTTTTTTTGGGCCACCCTTTAAATGTCAGAGACTTCTTGATTTAAACCCTACTGTAACTGTATGTTCCGGTCATTTTTGACCCATTTAAGAGTTGTAAATTGCACAAAACTGTTAGTCTTGACCAGTGGCAGAGCTAGGGGGTGGCCAGGGGTGGCCGTGGCCACCATGGACCGAAGCTTGGCCACCCCACTTGCAACTGCCATTTTGGTCAGTTTTTGTCTTGGGCACAATTTAGTTATTTTAGAGGTGGAACCGTCTCTGTACAACCACAACACACAGGAGGTTTAACATGTGCACACACCAAGGTCACTGCACCTCTCCGTCCCGGGAGCCACTGTATCTACTCCCCTCTGTTTTTGTATCCACACGCCTCCGCTTTCTACACCAACAACCCCCCCTCCCCCCCACCCCCCCACCCCAATCCCTGGTCTTGATGTTTAAAATGTCCACGCTTCAGACCTACACTACAAATTCTCCTGGATGTTGTTTGGTCAGTGCAAGCCATATTTAGAGCCCTCATTCTCTTGTTTCTCGTCCCTTGATGTGATCGGATGTAGCTTCCATACCACCGTTTGTTTTGTTATCAAGCGTAAAGTTTTAACAGTGATAGTGAACATTGACTCCCCACCTTTGACGTTGTCCACATTCACTCTTCTCTGTCTTTCATTCTTTCTCTCTTGCACCACGTCAGGAGGAGATAGTGACAGAAGGACAGCCTCCAGATCTGTTCATTCCACATTTGGCTGTATTAAACTCTCAAGAAAAAAAGTCTTCTTCTTAAGACTTGAACCTGCATTAAACTTTCACCTGTGACCTCTGACCTGCTCTTCTTAACCCTTGACCTCTGACTCTTCATTATCAAAAAATCAAAAAACATAACTAAACCTGTACTTGATTATACCTTCGTGATTTTGTGCCCTGTAATTTTGTAATAAAGCAACATTTTAAGTGAATCTCTGAAAATAAGAAGCCTTTAACCTCCTGAGACCCCCACATGACTGCTGTGTGCATTTTCCATTCCCCTTTTTGATTTGTAACTAGTAGCACCTAATAAAGTCTAGAGCAAATAGTTTTCCTAAAAATGTATGTCCTCATATGTGGACAGCAGGACTACGTTATACATTTTTAAATAATACTAAGCTATAGGAAGTCAGATTTTGTTTCATCAAATTGTTTATTATGTTTCCAGGAGTATTGAATATTCATGTTTATGAGATGTTACAGACATTACATCAGAAATTATCATAATTAATTCTGATTTAAAGTAATGTCCAGCATCATCCAATCACTGTCAATCATGTTAAAATAAAATGATACATTATAAATTCTGAATCTATGTACTGATTATCATTGTCACATGTCTGTCAAACATGTTGAGTGATCCAAACATCATCTGCAGCCTGAAACTGAACTTTTGATCAGATTTTAGGAGTGAATGCACTTAACTGCATAGAGAGCTATAGGATGCTCCCTTGCTCCCTATGTAGTGAATGACTTAACCTCCAGTGTGCTGTCTGTCTGCACTGGTCTCAGAACAGTTTGAAATGCACCTTATTTTCATCCTAACTCCATATAAAGCCTCTGAAAGACACATTTTTCAGCTTTTTATTCTCAGTGTGATAATGTACAGTAAATATAGGAATGCATGTACTGATATTAATGAATAGAACCGTATTGTACAGTGAAAAAATAAAATATAACAAAATGTTTATTAAAATGAAGTGAAATGATCCACAGATGTGTTCATTTTGAAAGTGTTTTTTCTACTTTTGAGGAAATGTGGTACGAGTTTTCACATATGTGGACATCATGTTTATCAGCGTGCTGACGTGCGAAAAATGAACAGATTTATTAAAAGCGGCATATCAAACGAAACTAGAGACTCTCCCCTTTACAACCAAACAGGTTTCAATGAAGAAACGTAAAGAGATTTCTGACCAGAGGCACTTTTGTTGGTGCTGCGTCCGTAGGAGTGCTTCGAGGAAATCGACGTCATGCTGTTGTGTCATGTGACTCGGTGCGGCAGAAGTTTAATCCTTAAATGACAGTCTAGAGTCTTCCGAACAGTATTCAGTCTGTTTTCATTCATTTAAATTATGCATTGCGTATAGCATAGTCAAAATACAACGTCCACACATGCGGACACGGGGTCGCACGAGGTTAAAGAAATAGTTTAACCCCAAAAACAACAAAAAACACTTACTCGCCCTAATCTTGTTCCAAGTCTGACTTTTTTTTTCTTTTGAGGTACACATAATGTGATGTTCAGCAGAATGTTTGCACTCCTCTTTTACATACAATGAAAAAGCGCCATGAAAATATTCAAACGTAGTTCATACAACTTGTGTACTATATTGTATTACATAGTACTGAAGTTATACAAAAGCTTTGTGTTTTCAGTTAAAAGATTGTGTGAAGACACTTCAAGCAAGTTTTTATGTCATTAATGGCAAATGCCATTGGTTGTCGCATGTGTTGCAACCGATTGGGTCACGCCTGTTTTAAGGGATTCAAAAGTGTGATCGCGTATCGCAAGCCCTTTTGATATTTAATCATGTGCGGTATATGAATTACAGATATCTATATTTCAGTATTCACTAGTTAAAATGCTAATTCATGATATCAGCAAAGAGGTTTTCACTAATAAAAACGTCAAAGCGGAAATACCTATTCTTAATAAACTAATAAAAAAACATAATTCTTGATATCTGTAATTGCATTTTCACTTGAACACTCAAAAAATACATTTAAATATTTATGCATTTTAATTTCATGTCAAATATTCATCAAGTTGAATTAGAGTTTTCTTTAACCCATATGTTGTGTTCTGGTCATTTTGACCTGGATTATTTTTTTTTTTTTTTTTTTACTTAATCCAATTGTAATAAAATTCCCTTTGTTCACATATGGTCTCTGAAAACACACACAATTATTTATTTATTTTGGACCATTTTCTTTACATTTTATTGGTTTTATTTCACTTGTTACACTTGCTGTGTTCACGGTCAAAAATGACCGGCCATTGGAAATGAATGGATTAGACTACAAAATACAGAAATATTAAGTGTTCAGGAGCATCACAATCCTTTAGATGAGCACATATGTGGATGTGTGATGGCACACAAAGTCATCGAACATGTGTACACACATAACACACACACAACACACACAATGTATGTTGTGCACCCTTTTGTACATCATCTTTCCATGTACACTCTTTGAGGAATATTATCTTCTCATCATATTATGTTGTGTTTGGGCTCATTTGAATCGGGATAGTCTGCTCTAAGTTACAATATGTCATTCTCTATGTTATATGAATGTTTCAGGAAGTAATAAGGAAAAATGTGACAAAAAGACACTCCTGTTTATTATATGTATGTGTGCTGGTGGAAATTTCATACACTAAAACTCACAGCAGTTTGACCTCTGAGAGAAACAAATTTACTCATTGCATTTGACTAATTGAGACCTTTCCAACGATATAACACATGACTATCTCATCTTTTTTATGTTTTTACCAACTCTTAATATAATTGTTGTGATAATAAATGTGCAAATGATGAGAACAAAATTGTTCTTATTTGTCAGCCAATAAAAAAGCGTTATTTAAGAATTGTTTGGATCAGCTATATGCATTGTAAAGTCCAGATTCTAAGCTTTAAAATTACACCTATTTTTTGTTCAGATCAATCAAGTGGTTATTAATTTATTATGTAATTATTATTATTTTTAATTTTTTTCATAGGGAGTGACCCCCACTAGCCAGTTCAGTAAAATACTTCTATCAATAAAAAAAATATATTTTTTTTAATATGCTCAAAGAAACAGCATCATAATTACTAAAAAAGAAGTTCTAATCTAATGCAATATCTTGTGATAATAGATGAAATATGTAATATTTATTAACAATCTTTGTGGGTCATTTTTGACTGGAAACACAAAATGTGTTAGCACAAAAAGAATACAGCACAAGGGTTAATAATAACAATAATAAAACTTAAATATTTTAAGTTTTATTAATTTAAATTTGTTAACAGTTATACAATTTACTTTGATGTCATTTTGTCATGAAATTGAAATGCATAAATCTTACAAATTGGCAAAAACATTTGTTTTCACCTCTGTACTTCTTACTAGTAAAAATTATTATTTTTGATATCAATAATTACATAGTTACAAGTACAAATATCCATTCCTGATATCAACAATTGAGTTTACGAGTCATAAAATGCTAATATGGTTTTCACTCTTGGCATTGTTCATTTCATGGATAATAATAATTTAAGTGCAATCTCAGAAAGGCGCCACACTGATTTTAAAACTAAATGAATGAGTCACACATTCTCCACATGGAGCTGATGTTAGCAGTATTACAGCACATAATAGTGCATATTATAATAGTGTGCAACACATGCAGTTCTGCACAGTTTGATGTCACGACCGTGTTGTTTGCTATCAGAACGCAGTCTTCCATCCCTGTATATCCTGGCTATTGGATTAGGATGGTTCCTGTGTTTATACCTGCTCTTCCTCTTGGATACTGCAGAATCATTTTGGCAGAGACCAAGAGCCATGCAACAACCTTGACATGTGGCCGTCCTGTAACATCTGCCCAAACTCCCCAACACATGACCTCTCATATAGACCAATGTAAATTGCTCATGACCTCGTAAAGCGATTCCTCTTGATGTTACATCATTGATTGGCTGCTTTGATCAATTCATTGTGTCACATTCAATTAGAAGTACGGGTGGCATCAGTGTGTGATGATTAACGTGAGTCATGAGAAGTTTGCCAGCCTTCTCCATTGTTATGTTTGAAGAATCCAGTTCTGAGCTCCGAAATTGGCGAGTTTCCCCGATCCACTAATTAACAGGCCGACTCAAACTGCTGCCAAATGAAGCGATTTATTTCTTCAATGTTTCAGTTAAATGCTTCACATGTTGACCTGATTCATTATCAGCATGAATGAAGACTCCTTACAGGAATAGTTTACTGGAAAATCTGTCATCGTGTACTCACCATCACATTCTGTGATCTGTGGAAAACAAAATAAGATGTTTAGCAGAATGTTTGCCTTGTTTTTTTCCTTACAATGAGGAGATGCTAAGCCTAAATGAGAAAATTTGTATATACACTGGCAGCCAAAAGTTTGGAATAAAGTATAGATTTTGCTCTTATGGAAAGAAATTGGTACTTTTATTCAGCAAAGTGGCATTCAACTGATCACAATGTATAGTCAGGACATTAATAATGTGAAAAATTACTGTTACAATTTGAAAAAAATGTTCAGAACTTCTTAAACGACTTCAGAGAGTTCTCATCAAAAAATCCTCCATGTGCAGCAATGACAGCTTTGCAGATCCTTGTTATTCTAGCTGTCAGTTTGTCCAGATACTCAGGTGACATTTCACCCCACACTTCCTGTAGTACTTGCCATAGATGTGACTGTCTTGTCGGGCACTTCTCACGCACCTTACAGTCTAGCTGATCCCACAAAAGCTCAATGGGGTTAAGATCCATAACACACTTTTCCAATTATCTGTTGTCCAATGTCTGTGTTTCTTTGCCCACTCGAACCTTTTCTTTTTGATTTTCTGTTTCAAAAGTGGCTTTTTCTTTGCAATTCTTCCCATAAGGCCTGCACCCCTGAGTCTTCTCTTTACTGTTGTACATGAAACTGGTGTTGAGCGGGTAGAATTCAATGAAGCTGTCAGCTGAGGACATGTGAGGCGTCTATTTCTCAAACTAGAGACTCTGATGTTCTTATCCTCTTGTTTAGTTGTACATCTGGTCTTCCACATCTCTTTCTGTCCTTGTTAGAGTCAGTTGTCCTTTGTCTTTGAAGACTGTAGTGTACACCTTTGTATGAAATCTTCAGTTTTGTGGCAATTTCAAGCATTGTATAGCCTTCATTCCTCAAAACAATGATTGACTGATGAGTTTCTAGAGAAAGCTGTTTCTTTTTTGCCATTTTTGACCTAATATTGACCTTAAGACATGCCAGTCTATTGCATACGGTGACAACTCAAAAACAAACACAAAGACAATGTTAAGCTTCATTTAATGAACCAAATATCTTTCAGCTGTGTTTGATATAATGGCAAGTGATTTTCTAGTACCAAATTAGCAATTTATCATGATTACTCAAGGATAAGGTGATGGAGTGATGGCTGCTGTCTAAATTTGATCAAAAATGACTTTTTTCAAATAGTGATGGTGCTGTTTTTTACATCAGTAATGTCCTGACTATACTTTGTGATCAGTTGAATGCCACTTTGGTGAATTGAAATACCAATTTCCTTCCGAAACAGCAAAATCTGTACATTATTCCAAACTTTTGGCCGCCAGTGTGTATATATATATATATATATATATATATATATATATATGTTATTATCAGTACTGTGTTGTATTACAAGTCTTTAGTGCTAATCAATGCAAGTTCTTGACTTGTGTTTTTACAGATTTCCTGTTTCAGTGGCATACCCACGATTAAAGGCATATAACTCGACAAAAAAATAAATAAAATAAAAATATCTCTTGGTGTAAATAAGGTGGCTCCAAAATGTGTTTTGTTCCCAATCATGTCACCCATAATTGAGTAAAATTTTGTGTTGATACGACAAAGCAATCAAAAGTTATAGCATTACAAAAATAATTTATCATAGTGTCCAAAAACATCTCCATGTGTCCAAAAGTCTCTCCAAATAAATAAAACATAATAATTTTACATAAAACTAATTACACATGCAAATACAACAATGACTAAAGGTATAGAGCATATATAGTCATTGTTGTATGTGCATGTATAATTAGTTTTTAGCATGCAGACATGAGTAACGAGATCTCATTCAGTTTCATTCTGTGTCATTTGAGTCATCATTGAGTCTGTGTCAAGTATTTGGCGGCATCTCCTGGTGGCAATATGTAATTACAGTGAACGATCCTCACTGCCCATATTTGGATGACTTCCACCTCTGGTTGCAGTGATCTGAACCTAATACAATTGGTTTAGCATTCAATGATGCTGGACAACGTACTACATCATTTCTGATTATGTCATCTGATCCAGGAAAGCTAATGTGTTTTTTGCCAGATAGCACATAATGTGCTGTGTGCACATTGTGCTTCATGTGGATTATCTAATGATCTATGCATCCGATTACCTTGTGTGTGGGCTCGTTTTAACAGGAATCCCTGCCTCTAAGTAATGGCATTTTATATATTATGTTCTGATTATTTTTCATAAAGTTATAAGTGAAAACGTGGCTTATAATCAAAACATGTTTACATGTAACCTGTATGTCAAAGACATATACTTAACTATTACTCACTGTATTTGTGTCTGTGAGTTAAACAAATAGGCTGGTTGTATTCTACTCTTTGAAAGCTTTCCAACAACACATGACACATGGCTATTTGATGAGTTTGATGTTTTTACCGATTACAATAATATGTACAGTGCAAAAATTATTAATATATGATCAAAACGGAACACTTCTGATTTGTCTGCATATTTTAAAGCACTTGTTCAGTTTTGGTCATAATGTCTACATGCATTGGAAAGTAGAGCTTCTAAGCTTTCAAACGATACCTATTTTGTGTTGGTCAAGACTGTAGTTAATAATGTTTTGATAATTATTTGTTTTCTCTTAAAGAGTTAAATACAGAAAAGTATTAATTAAAATCTAATTAAAACATGCTAACATAAAACATGTGAGTCTCCTGTGTGCCTATGTAGTGTGTTCCAAATCAGTCACATATGAGGTTCCATGTCAGTTAGCATGCTGTGTTAGAAGGCAGCTGCCTATGTAGATATTTGATAGCAAGGTGACTCACTAGGTTTTGGAGCAGAGCTATAATGTCAGCCTTCATAATTTAAAAATGTGGACACAAGAATTACTATTTTTTTGGCTTCAGAAACTTGCAACTGCCACACAGTCTGTCTAATATCTCCCCATGTCAAAATGTCTTATCCTTCAATCAGGACTTTTTCCAAAATCCGCGTCGCATCACAATAGAATAAACAAACATTAAAATTCACAGAAAGCATCCAGCATGTCCTGGCAGTGTGATAACAGATTGTTAACTGTACAGTCTGAGTGAAGAGTCTCGTTTCTGACCCGATACTTGACCTGCTGTTAGCAGAGAGCAGCTGGACGCAGCTGTCTAACATCTGCAGCACTCGATAGTGAACAACAAAGGAAGAAATGCACAAGTATTCTAACACTAGAAGAGTTAGACTGACCCCTACAGTCAGATTTTATGTACACTGATAATGAAAATACAAAAATAACCGAGGAAGACTTTGGAGGAGGAAAGGAATAAATTAGATTTTTACATTGTCTGAAGAAAATGCAACTGGTGTTTGCTCATGGCAAACTAACTGCCACAATGTGGTGTTATTGATGTATGTTTTTTTATTTTATTTTTAATCACATTGCTATTATGTTGCTATGAAACTCTGTGACTCTGTTTCTGCCTGGTATTAAGATGCATTTTGGGTGTTCCGATCACTTGTGGTCAGCACTTAATACAGGTCTAAATGGGATCTATAACGTTTTGTGATCGGATCACAAAAACCACATGCGAAAGTAGTGGCAAGGGCGTATAAAATGGTTGCCCTTACGAAAATCAAAAGTTCATGGCAAATTTGCCACAAACTTCCCACAAATTCGCCATTGATCATTTTCACATGCAAATGAGCTTTGCGGCAAATTGTCCGTTGTTGCCAAAGGTTTGGCAGAGGTTCAACACTACCGGCAAATAGCAGCAAGCTTCTGGCAAACATCTGCGGCAAATCAAAAGCTAATTTGTATGTGAAAATAACAAGTGGCAAATTTGCAGCAAATTCTTGGCAAGTTTGCGGTTAGTTGGTTGCTGGGATGTTTCTAGGGTATTGTGGGTACTTGCCAGGCTGTTGCTATGCAGTTGCTAAAGTGCTCTTTGCAGCTTTCAGTGCATTGCTATACACTCGATATGGTATTCTGGTTGGTTTTCAGGACATTGGTATGTGGTTGCTAGGGTACTCAGGGTGGTTGCTAGGGTATTCTCAGTGGTTACTAGGATGTTCTGGGCAGTTGCTAGGGCATTTCTATGCAGTTGCTGGGATTTTATTGGGGGTTGATGTGCAGTTGTTAGGGTGTTTTGGGTGGTTGTCATGGATTTGCAATGCAGTTGCCGGTGGTGGTTGCTGGGACGTTTCTAGGGTATTGTGAGTACTTGCCAGGCCGTTGCTATGCAATTGCTAATGTGCTCTTTACAGCTTTTAGTGCATTGCTATACACTTGATAGGGTTTTCATGGTGTGTTTCAGGACACTGGCATGCGGTTGCTAGGGTGCTTTGGGTTGTTGGACAGAGTTGCTATGCAGTTGCTGGGGGGTTTTACATGGTTGCTAAGGTGTTCTGTGTGTTTTTAGCACATTGCTATGCTTGTACTAGGGTGCCCTGGGTGGGTTCAATGCAGTTACTAAGGTGATCTGTTTCTGTTTCTACCACATTCCTATGCGGTTGCTAGGGTACTCAGGGTGGTTGCTAGGGTGTTCTCGGTGGTTATTAGAATATTATGGGAGGTTGCTAGGGCATTTCATTGCAGTTGCTGGGATTTTCTTGGGGGTTGCTATGCAGTTGCTAGGGTGTTTTGGGTGGTTGTCATGGATTTGCAATGCAGTTGCCGGGGGTGGTTGCTAGGACATTGCTCTGGGGTAGCTAGTTTATTGCTGTTGCTATGCAGGTGGGGGGTTTTACATGGTTGCTAAGGTGTTCTGTGTGTTTTTAGGGCATTGCTATGTGGTTAATAGTATGATATGAGTGGTTGCTAGGGTGTTGATATGCGGTTGCGAAAGTATTTTCTGTGGCTTTTAATGCATTGTTTCTAGTTGATTGGGTATACTTGGGGGTTGTCAGGACATTGGTATTTGGTTGCTAGGGTGTTCTGGGTGGTTGCATAGTGGCCCACGTGAACAAGTATTTTTTTCTTATGTTCACTTTTGACTGTCCACTCTGTTTTCACAGGTAGAGGATTCTTACACAAGATCACTGATCTTGGGACTGACAGGCCCAAACATGCCTGTTGAATGAAGCTCTACTCACCTCTCTATAAACACAGCTTCCTAATTACCCATAATCCTAGAGAAACTAGCCAAAAGCAGTGTGGGAGAACCGGGAGACTGTCTGAAGATTAAAGCGTTCGGTCTCCTCACAAGTCGAGAATTGATGACAACGGTTTCTTACTGAGAACTGGCCAGACTTTCATTTGGCTCTTCGATCAGCGGTTGAAATGCTTTCATGTCCGTGTCTTTGAGAGCGGGACGAGACCTTTCAAAGTGCCGATTTGGAGTTCTTCAACGGAATTACTTTTTCCCCACTTGTGGCTGGAATATTAGTGTTGAAGGAAAGTCCGTGGCTGCTTCTGCAGTTGGCATATGTGACATGATGTGTGGGTTAACATGGCCACTATCTGTGTGGAACAGTATAAACACGAATATGAGAATTGAAAACTCAAAGACAGAGTTAATAAACAAATGCCGGTAGATGACTAAAACCTTCCGCCTGTGCACATGTGAATATGAACTCAAAAAGATGAAAATGCCTGGTCATTTATTGTCCAGTATTATCCACTAAAGGCCCAGATATACATTCAGAGAAGTTCTTCTTTCAAAGTGAAAAAGAAGTTTGAAACAGCTGAGCAACGGTATACTGTTTGTGAACATTCAGGCACCCACCACGCCACTGTGGGAGGCGTTTAGAAGTATATTTAAATATGAAGGCACTTAAGGCTACATGTAAAACCTAAATTAATGAGACATTAAAATGTGTAGTTAATGACTATATGCCTCATTTTATGAGTAGAATTCACTCGAGGTCAGTAAAATAGAGTTTTAACCACTCAATGATGATTTTAAAGTAATATATATGCAGTAGATATTGTTTAATTTGTCTTGTTTACATCTAAATTAATGATGCTTATGCGCTAACACGCTATACGCAGCCATAATATGCGCTGATTACACTTAATTTATGATGACACTGATACTACTGCAAAGATGGGTGTATAAAAGAGTGTTAATAGGCAGAATACAGACAAAAGTATGATGATCTTACTTTGAGCAGATGAGTGAATGGCTTTTGCTGAAGATGGCACATGAGTGAATGGGCACTTGATAGTATTAGAGTAGATTTGATTCCTTTTGTAGACTAATTAAACAAAGAAAATCGCATGACATGGTCTTTGAAAATGTCTCTACGCATCTCTAGCTCGCTAATAACTGCACGTCGGCGTGTTCATGTTGACTGATCTTGACTGACTGAACAACGTAAACAAAGTAGGTGGAGCTTTAGGCCACACCTACTGATGACATGGACCAATGGCAGTAAGAAGGTGTTTAGCAGCCGATAATACATTTTCCTAAAAATTCCCCATGCAAGCTGTTACGAACCACCGAAACAAATGCAAAACATAACATCACTACAGCATTACTATGACATTACTGTAACATCACTACAACATTACTATAACATTACTGTAACATTAATATAATATCACTACAACATCATATAACATCACTACAACATTACTCCAACATTAATATAACATCATAACAATATCATTATAACATACTGTAACATTACTGTAACATCACTGCAACATTACTCCAACATTACTATAACATTACTGTAACATTAATATAATATCACACCACATCATATAACATCACTACATTATTACTGTAACATCACTACAACATTACTCCAACATTACTATAACATCACTACAATATCATTATAATATACTGTAACACTACTGTAACATCACTGCAACATTACTCCAACATTACTATAACATTATTGTAACATCAATATAACATCACTACAACATCATATAACATCACTTCAACATTACTGTAAAATCACCACAACATTATTCCAACATTACTATAACATCACTACAACATCATTATAACATACTGTAACATTACTGTAACATTACTACAACATCATTATAACATACTGTAACATTACTATTACATCACTACAACATCATAACATACTGTAACATTACTACAACATTACTGTAACATCACTACAACATTTCTCCAACATTACTATAACATAATTACAACATCATTATAACATACTCTCACATTACTGTATCATCACTACAATATTACTCCAACATTATAACATTACTATAACATCACAAGACATCACTACATTAATATAACATTAAAATAACATAACTACAACATTACTGTAACATTACTACATCACTACAACATTACTACAACATTACTATAACATTAAAATAACGTAACTACAACATTACTATAACATTACTACCACATCATTATAACATCACTACAACATTACTGTAACATCACTACATTACTCCAACATTACTATAATATCACTAATCATTATAACATACTGTAACATTACTGTAACATCACTGCAACATTACTCCAACATTACTATAACATTACTGTAACATTAATATAATATCACACAGTATCATATAACATCACTACATCATTACAGTAACATCACTACAACAGTACTCCAACATTACTATACCATTAAAATAATGTAACTACAACATCATTATAACATCACTACAACATTACTGTAACATCACTACAACATTACTCCAACATTACTATAACCAGAATTTCCATGACTTGAAACCTAATTTACATGCCGACACATTTAACATTTCATTTTGACAATGGCACCAAAATCACATAATCACACATTTGTTAAAAAAAATAAATAAATAAAATAAAAAAAAAACATAACCACACCATTATTTAATAGGAATAATTTTTTTTATGAAACTGAGTCAAACCTTGTAAGAGGTCTCGGTGAGTCACTGACAATTTGTTCTGAGAATCAGATTTGTAAAAAGCTTTATCAAGTATTTCTATACTAAGTATTTACTATATTACGTTCGACATTGTTGGGGATTACCAAGAACATTTTAAATCCATTTACTTGAAAGGACAAATGAGCATTTAACCTCCACCACTGAAATAAACAAAAGAGGCCTACTCTTTTAGTCTCATGTTGAACAAAAACTGAAAATGTGCATGTGTAGATTTATGCAAGTCTCATTTGCATCTGAACTGTCATTTTAACATTTCATCTCTTTAAGAGTCTCTTCTATTTTCTTTTCAATCTCTTGAAGAGATATCTTTTTTCTTTTACTGTGTGGTGGAAACCATTTGATTTCGCAATGAACAAGAGTTTGCTTGTTGCCTCTGCTTTCTCAGCATATTCATCGGCTGATTTTTCAAGTGCTGTGATGTCATCCTCCATCCTGAGCCTCTTTTTTTTTAGATCACTTAGCTCATCATTTAGGGACTTTCTATTGAGATCAACACCTTGCCTATCTTTTGCTTTCTTCTGCTCCTCTAGGTATCCAAGGTACTTCTGCAACTGAGATCAACAGTTCCCTGGATATACTAACATTGGTTATGCCCCCAACAGACTTGACACTTGTCAACAATCAGCCTCTGAGCCACCAAAGACTTCTCTTTCTGATTCTTGACAATTCCTTATTGATGGAGAATCCTCTTTCCACACTAGCTTGCAAATGAGACAAGACAAGTAACATCTTCACCACATTCCATAACCTAGAGAATGCTGGATTTATCCCCATAGTTTCATACAAGAGAGTGTCAACACGGTTGGTATTGGGGTCAAACTCCCAGAAGCAGGCTTGAAGGGCAGCAAAGTCACAGAACTTTCTGAACTCTCTAAGAACACCGTCACACACAGACTCTTCCACATGGTTGGCCTCAACGAGCATGTTCAGAACAGGTGTCATTTGAGGTGTGCACAGCTCTTTTGATGTGGCCATCTGTCTTGGATCCAGGCAATGCATACTGATGGTGCACTGGTGATTTCTTCTGTAGCTTCTCAAGGAGTGCAATCAAAAAGGTTTCGCATTCTGTTTTGACCTCCAGAACCTGTTTGTCTGAAACCTTATTGGAGGATTTGAGATGCTTAAGGGTGGCTTCAGCAGAAAATCCAATGTTTATCTTTGATGCCTCTTTGTGTAATCTGCTGTCTTGAAAGGGGACATGGAGTAGCTTCAGGATTGAGTTTGCCTCGGCCATGGTTTTTCCCTTCAAGAAATCGGTCCATGAGCCCTTCATACAAAAAATATATACTTCAAATAAATACTTCTCATTAATAATAATTGTAATATGATAAATAGTAATACAATATATAATTCCAATGTAACCTTTTGCACATGAAAAAAATAAATAAAACTATTGTCTTTAAATCATGCACATTGAAATAGCTAAGACCAATGTTAAATATGTATGTGTCACAGTATTATCTAGCAAATAAGTAATATTTATATTAAACTGTACAAATCCAATTTGTATCACCTTTGGAGGTGAATTTCTGTTAATGCATCTCAGTCTGAATTAGCAGATTGTATTTCGTGTTTTTTTTTGTTTATTTTTTTTTATCATTTATTGTGCGACAGGGTTGTTATGTCAGTGTAAATATTGCCCACATAAAAAAAAAAATTACAAAAAAAACAAAAAAAAAACAAAATCAATGCCAAAATATCCATTGCTAAAGTCTCACGCATGGTGAAACTACGAAGTTTGCGTCGAGCTAGCAAAGCAACTATAGCCTGAACAGAAAAAGTCAGATCTGGCCACATATAACTTGCAGTTTGAACAGTCGGTCCAAAAATGTTATATAAGGATATAAGAAAAAAACTATAAGGACAAATTTGATTTGTCCTGCAGTGTAGTTTCAGCCGGGAGCATATCTATGTTCCCAGGGTCTTATGTTCCCCAGATCAATATTGTTAACACATATTAAACCTCCTATTGTGTTTGGGTCAAATTTGTCTCATTTCTAGTTAAAATATTTCATAAATATTATCCATATAATATTTATTTCATAAATATTAACCCTAACCTAACCCTATAAATCTGGGGAACATAGGACCCTATAGGACCCTGGGAACTGGGGAACATAGGTCCCTATTGGACCCTGGGAACTGGGGAACATAGGACCCTATAGGACCCTTTGGAACTGGGGAACATAGGACCCTACAGGACCCTGGGAACTGGGGAACATAGGACCCTTTGCCATGTGTTCATTATGTGCCGTATAAATCTGGGGAATATAGGACCCTGGGAACATAGGAATTAATCCGTTTCAGCCTCAGACGGCCATGCCCATGGACCAAGAGAGATGTCTTATGAAATACATATCGGCAGTATTCAAACTGAATAACCCAGTCGCACAACGAATGACAAATAAACCCAACAACAACAAAAAAAAAAAAAAAAACACATGAAATCCAATCTGATCATGCAAACTGAGATGCATTAACAGAAATCTCATACTGTATCTCTTATGAGATACAATTTGAAAGCTTAAAAACTTTCCAGTATCAGCCACTTAGTCTAGCATTTTTATCAGAAGAGTTAATTAGGCCTAAAACACTGCAGTGACAACCAAAATATTTTTTTATGTGTATTTTTGTCCAAGACAACTCTAATGTTGTTCTTCCCTCAGGATGTTTATTGTCTCAGTGGCTGAAATTGCACCAGACACAGTTTGAGTCTGAATATTCATTACGTTTTGTGATGAACAGATTGAAAGGCTGATGTTGAAAGGAGAGTTCTGGTCAATAGTGGGCTATAGTTTACAGTTTGTGCATAACGCCAAAGCAACTGGATTAAAGCAAATTTATGCTTGGTCTTGAAGATAATGTTTAAGCATAGTTTTTACAGTTTCTCTCCTTTGCACTGCAGTCAAGCGCAATTTACCTCAATAATGTATAGTACTATGCCCCTGGTGAGAACCAATACATAATCACAGTAAATGAAACATGAATGAGAGGCTCAGAGAGGCCTCCCCCATATTAGAAAGATCAAATATTTTACAACATAATTTGCAGGTTGCCCGTGTAGGATCCTTAGCCATTTTTCATACCTGGCCATGCTGAGCCAGGCATTGTTAAAGGTGCACTATCCTGGCATGCTAAATTTAGTTGTAAAAGCTACATTTTACATGCTAAAGTAGCTTAAGTGAAAATTAGCAAAGAGAGACACACTTCACTGAAATAACCGGGTAAATGGCAATTAGCCTGAAAATGGCCGTGGATTAGTGGCACGTTGTTGTCTCTACTTGGTCAGATATGATAGATGACATGACATATTTGACCATGTGTTTTTAATTCAGTGCAATGTAACACTCCAATTAAATATATTAGGACAGAGCATAATAAATAAAACTATATTAGCTATTAAAAAAATTCCATGATTTTTCCATGACTTTGAAGATTTTATTAATTTCCATGACTTTTCCAGGCCTGGAAATCACAATTTTGAAATTCCCTGATATTTCCAGGTTTTCCATGACCATGGGAACCCTGTAGAACAATAAAATAACATAACAACATCATTACTACAGCATCACTACAACATTACTCCAGCATCACTACAACATTACTCCAGCCTTACTATGACATTACAAAACATCACTACATTACTATAACATTACTGTAACATTACTACAACATCATTATACCATCACTATGACATTACTGTAACATCACTACAACATTACTACAACATTACTATAACATAAACATCACTACAACATCATTATAACAGTACTGTAATATTACTGTAACATCACTACAACATTACTACAACATTACTATAACACTAACATCACTACAACATCATTATAACGGTACTGTAATATTACTGTAACATTACTCCAACATTATAACATTACTATAACATTACAAAACATCACTACATTACTATAACATTAACATCACTACAATATCATTATAACATCACTACGACATTACTGTAACATCACTCCAACATTACTCCAACATTACTATAACATTAACATCACTATAACATCATTATAACAGTACTGTAATATTACTGTAACATCACTACAACATTACTCCATTACTATAACATTAACATCATTATAACAGTACTGTAATATTACTGTAACATCACTACAACATTACTCCATTACTATAACATTAACATCATTATAACAGTACTGTAATATTACTGTAACATCACTACAACGTTACTCCAACATCACTCCAACATTACTCCAAAATTATAACATTACTATAACATTACAAAATATTACTACATTACTATAACATTATCATCACTGCAATATCATTATAACATCACTACGACATTACTGTAAAATCACTACATCATTATAACAGTACTGTAATATTAATGTAACATCACTACAACATTACTCCATTACTATAACATTAACATCACTATAACATCATTATAACAGTACTGTAATATTAATGTAACATCACTACAACATTACTCCATTACAATAACATTAACATCACTATAACATCATTATAACAGTACAGTAATATTACTGTAACATCACTACAACATTACTCCAACATCACTCCAACATTACTCCAAAATTATAACATTACTATAACATTAAAAAACATCACTATATTACTATAACATTAACATCACTACAACATTACTCCAACATCACTCTAAAATTACTCCAACATTATAACATTACTATAAGATCACTACAAATTACTAAAACATCACTACAACATCATTATAACATTACTGTAACATGACTGTAACATCACTATAAAGATTTTGTTCTAAATTATGTCACACTGTTCATTTGATTTCATATGAAGTATATCAGGGCCTTAAGTCTTGTTCTAAGTCATTTAAAAAAAATTTTTTTTAAATGATATTTGGAAAAATGCAAACTATTTCAGAATGGCCAGAGTATATATACAGTGACAATTTAATGCACTTTTGGTAATGTAGTCACAGTGTACCAACAATGAATGCATGCAAAACGCATTCAAATTTTTCACAAATGGCAGTGCCATGAATAGAACAGAAAGCAGGTGCCTCAAGATGCATTTTTAACATGTCGTTTAAAAAATGCAGCACTCCTGTACAAGATGCTGACAAAACAGAGAGGAACTCATTAACCCTAGATTGTTCCAGACATCGGCTCTCTAGTTTCACAGCTAGCCTTAAAGTCTACAAGACTGGCCTCCAAATGTGATTGTTCCTTTCTCACACTCATTACCAGACTTTGGTGTGGCTTTCTCAGTTTGTAGACTTGTACACTTTGTAGACTCAGTTTGTTTGGTCATAAGCGGGACTGTACGCTTGAATTTACCTTGCTGTTCACTGGTATACATGAAACTTAAGCAGTCGTTAGTCATGGCAGCTAAATTTAGGAGATGACAGAATTTGTCATCTATGATCTGACTGGAGAAACACTAACAAGCTTCTAGTAAATCATGAGGCAACTAGCTAGCAAGTTTAGCTTAGCTTATCTATAGTAGCTGTGGTATTGTCACTAGACAAACAAGCTACTAACTTAATTACATTATACAGTAGCATGACAATAGTATACTAGCTCATATGCTACAGATGCAGGATCAGTGTGATCATAACTGCTTTTGGGTCATGGCCATTTGGGAGTCTGCAACCCTTGAGTCAGTAGCCCAGTTTCATCTTTAGGTTAATATGATTCCAGTATGGAAAAGCAAAGATGTTATTCATAACAGGCTTTTTTGCTTTCATTTCGTTTTCCCTGCAGCTGGTTTGGAGTTTTAGAGCTTCCAATACAGGAAACATCAAACCTCATCTGGCAAATACTCACTATTGCCTTATTTAATCATCAAAATGAAAGCTAGAGAATGGAGATAGTTCACACCGCAGCTGAATGTGGCCTATATCTGATTTTCTGCTCAAATTTAATTTTTATTTCTTTTAACTTGACATTTTAAATGTAGCCAATATCAGATATCAGTTTGAACAGCAGAAATTCCTAAACTGATTTGTATACTGTAGTTACTGTAATTAAATTACAATTAGTCGTTCATTTCATTTGAATACAGTTTATCTTATAATATGTCAGCAAATTAGGGAGAAAGACTTCTTGATTGCTAATGCAGTATTTGCAGTCGAAAGGTGAAATATAACTACCATCAAAACTCAAGATTGTAATATTACTTTAAGGTGAAACACCATAAAATCAGAGGGAAACCAGCATTGCATATATTTAAGATACAACAAATTATTTATAATTATTTCAGATTTGTAATGTCTTGCTTTTATTCACGTTTTGATGCAGTTTGAGAAATATAGAAACTGTGTTTTCTGTGCGAAAGAAAGTTTCTTAAATCTACCTCTGTCCGGTACCTTTTCATGCCCACGTTACTTTTTATGTCTTTCCTTGAGGAACTGAATTTTTTCAGATATAAATCGCAATTAAATGTTTTAAACCATAACAGGTCTGTCATTGAGGGAAAATGGTCCAAAGTGGTCCAAAAATGAAAGTGGATTTAAATTGATGTAAACAAATCACAATAAATGTATCTATCCATCCATCCATCCACCCATCCCTCCATCCACCTATTTATCCATCCATCCACATATTTATCCATCTATCTCTACATCCAAATATTTATCCATCCATCCACCTATTTAACCATCTATTTATCTATCCATCCATCTTTCATCCCTCTATTTATCCATCCATCCTTCATAAATCTATTTAACCATCCATCCACCTATTTATTCATCCATCCATACCTCCATCCACATATTTATCCAACCATCCATCATCAAAAATGAATGTTGAGTTAAATTGATGTAAACAAATCACAATAAATGTATCCATCCATCCATCCACCTATTTATCCATCCATCCATCCATCCACTGATTCCTCCGTACACCTTTTTATCCATCCATCCCTACATCCATATATTCATCCATCCATCCACCTATTTATCCATCCTTCATACATCTATTTAACCATCCATCCACCTATTTATTCATCCATCCATCCCTCCATCCACCTATTTATCCATCTATCCATCTATTTATCCATCCATCCACCTATTTATCCATCCATCCATCCACCTTTTTATCCATCCATCCATCTAATGTTTTATTCATCCATCCATCCATCCACCTATTTATCATCCATCCATCCATCCATCCATCCATCCATCCATCCATCCATCAGTCCACCCACCTATTTATCCATCCATCCACTCACCTGTTATCCATCCATCCATCCATCCATCAGTCTACCCACCTATTTATCATCCTTCCACCCACCCACCTATTTATCCATCTTTCTGTCCATCCACCTATTTATCCATCCATCCATCCATCCAACCACCCACCTATTTACCATCCATCCACTCACCTTTTTATCCATCCTTCCATCCACCCACCAATTTATCCATCCTTCCATCCATCCATCCATCCAACCACCCACCTATTTACCATCCATCTACTCACATATTTATCCATCCTTCCATCTATCTACCTATTTATCCATCCATCCACCAATTTAGTGTCCATCCGTCCATCCATCCATTTATCCATCCTCCATCCATCCATGCAACCACCTATTTATCCATCCACCCATTTACCTTTTTATCCATCCATACATCCATCCATCCACACTTTTATCCATCCATCCATCAGTCCAACTTTTTATCCATATATCCATCCATCCATCCAGTGTGAACAAAAACCCCTGTGAGAGGAAACTTTTTGGATTTGTAGGGTGATACTGCGGTACAGGAACCATTGTGGAGTTAGGCCAGAGTGAGGTGGAGTGTGTTTGGATCAGGGTGTGTGTGTGTGGTGTGTAAGAGTGTTTCCCCAGAGAGCTGTAAACCCCTCCACAAAGTTTACTTCCATCCTACAGGAAACCCCGCCCACTCTCTTCATCCGCAGCCACTAATGAGCCCAGCAGACTCCACATGAACCAAACAGAGCGCAACAGTGAATGCCCACTTTTACAGCAGTCTTAGTTCCGGAAGGATTTTCTCATTCACTTCAAACTATTCTTCAGTAAAGGGTTATAAGCCTTGAACCAAACCAACCAGCTCTGAGGTGCATCACAACTTTACAAACTTTACCACTGTGAAGCACAAAAGTATACGAAAAAAACCCATGTCCATACTTCTAATTATTTGTAAAGCTTTTTATTTATTTAATTCAAAATGTAATCTTATCGTTTATCTCTGTGTCTAATTTAGAACGGACATAACTCAAGATCTGACAACCCGTAGATAAAGTTAACCGTTATTGTTATTCTTACAGTCGAAATGTGCGCCACAAAAACAAAGTACAGCTTTTTTCCAACAGGGACACGATTTAAAAAAATTGTTTGTCTCAATAATCATGATTTCTAACAGAATCAATACGTTGCCACCCCTACTAGGCGTGTTAAAAACATGACGTGGAGGCAAAGAACCAGCCGGTGCAAAGCGGATTAAAAATTGTTACATTAAAATAGTTTAACTATGAATTATCTCACTTAAACCATGGTCACTTGCCAGCATTGATTAGTTAAAGCGGCGCTTGTTTACTGTTGGTTTATTTGTTAAATATCCATTAGTTACCCCGTTGAGCTGAGCTTAATGTTCATATATCAACAACATCAACATTTTGGTACTTCAGTATTTAATTAGACACAAAACAATACTAACATTTGTTTACATTTCTCTACTGAAAAAGGTTTTACATGTCTGTATGTGTGTTGATAAAACTATCATGTAGTTGAGTCGTAAACATATTTCCAGTATATTGTATTTGTTCACTTTTCTGCTATTCAGCTATTAATGCAGACTGACCTCATTGTAAATTCGGCGAATTCGAAAGTTTTTCAGCTGAAATTGGTCTGTGCTTACCGAAATTTGAATCACTACTACCAGTGGCTGAAGCTGGAAGTTTTGTTGAACTTATGGTCATGTGTGAGATCCAGTTTTCATGTAAAATGTCCACAGACTGGCGCCAAATGCAAGTTGTAATTTTAGTTGTAAAAGATGTTATACAATTAACAGAAATGCATATTTTTTAACCATACACCCTAACCCAAACCCAAACCCTAAACCCAGTAGCGGTTCTAGCTTGTATGGCGCCCTGGCTGAAACCCGCTTCAAAACTTTACCGTCAAGTGGAGTAAAAATGTCATTTTAGAGTTAAAAAGCAACCTCCGAATCGTGCTTGCCAATGTTTATGTGAACGTAATTACTTCTTGGTTCCCTCAGGACCAGAACCCTTGTCTCTGAGGTTACTCGTATGTTGTGATATCAGTAGTGCCACAGGAAAAGGTAATTTGGCTAAATGGGTCGATTTCAGAGTACAAGAACATTCGAAACAACATGTAGATTTTCTGCATTCCTACTTTTCACCTCATCCTTCACAGCCTCGGCACACCAACCTTTTGGCTTATTTTAAATTGGACATGTACAAAATAGATGGTTTTTGACCCAAGAACCGCTCAAATTCAATGCCAATCAACCAATTAATTGAGCAGAATGATTTGCTTATGAATCAGACATCACTACAGGGCAAGCACTCTGTATCACAGCGCTGTGGCTTATGTAAGGCCAAGGTGTTTGCATTCTCCCCAGGGAGGCAAAGAGCAAATGTATGAAACATTCTCGCAAAGATACCATCTCACACCCAACTGAGCAAGAATTGCCTTATTGTTGTCTCAATTGCCTTATCCAAATCTAGAGAACATCTCAATTGATGATCAATAATAATTGGAATCTCATTATAAATTTGAGGTATAATATAATTGGAGTCAGATTAAATTATTAGTGGAGCCAGATTCGGTCTTAACTAACTCAAATAGTTATGATGCTACAGCCACACGTGCACGAAAAAGACGAAAGCGCAGATACCTTCACCACTTTGCTGGATTCCGCCACTGGGCCAAACAACACTTCCAAACAACATCCCATCAGGGGATGCTCGGCTTGGTAACCAAATGAATAGGATCTTTTCTGCAGCTCTGGATGTTTGTGGTCTCGTGTCCAGCTCCAGTGTTTCTCAGCTGTCTAAACTCAATCGGAGCAGACAGGTGAGGCCTGATGTGGCGCCAGGACCTTGGATGGCTGCCGTGGCCCGCAGCCAGAAGACCCACTTTCCACATTTAGCCTGTTGGCTTCAGGTTCTGCTGGACCTACCAATGAAAACACAATAGCCCAGCGTGATGCAGCCACCTGAACTCTCCACTGAGACGTGATGGCACCACAAATCTAATTAATTTTATTTAAAGGATGGGAGGGGCACTAAACACACCGTCACATGTGGTGTTGGCTGCCAACAGGCTTTTTTTCTTTTTCTTTTTTTATATAATATCATTAGAAGTGTTTGTAATACATGGAAAAACTGCCTGAGTAATGGTTAGAATTAAATTAAATTGAATATTTTAGAAGGCATAATAATGGTAATAACTAAGGATGCACAATTGTTGACTGTTTCGGTATTAGTCAACAAAAACTACCTACAGTAACTGTAAAGTGTTACCTTAAAGGTCCATTAGAAATATTTGGTGCATCACATTTTAAACTTTATTATTGCCACTGTTTTACAAAAACAACAACAACAAAATATAAAAATACTCTATGTTGTCAGCCAAAACATAAAAATAACTAGATTTTTTTTTTCTCCCCTTTTCGGCATGCCCAATTCCCAATGCGCTCTAAGTCCTCGTGGTGGCGTAGTGACTCGCCTCAATCCGGGTGGCGGAGGACGAATCTCAGTTGCCTCCACATCTGAGACCATCAATCCATGCATCTTATCACGTGGCTTATTGAGCACGTTACCGTGGAGACTTAGCACGTGTGGAGGCCCACGATATTCTCCGTGGCATCCACGTACAACTCACCACGCATCCCACCAAGAGTGAGAACCACATTATAGCGACCACGAGGAGGTTACCCCATGTGACTCTACCATCCCTAGTAACTGGGCCAATTTGGTTGCTTAGGAGACCTGGCTGGAGTCACTCAGCACGCTCTGGATTCGAACTCGCGACTCCAGGGGTGGCAGTCAGTGTCAATACTCGCTGAGCTAACCAGGCCCCCAAATAACTAGATTTTTTTAATTTTCTGATGTAAATTTGAATGGTGTTTGCCTGTGCCAAAGTCATCTCTATAATACTATGTTGTGGTTGGTTGTCAGGGCATTGCTATGCGGTTGCTAGGGTGTTATGAACAGTTGCTAGGGAATTGCTAGGTGGTTTCTTGCTGGCCCAAGTCAAAGGGCCCACCCCAAAGTCTCTATGGATGTGTCTTAGAAAAAAACAATTCCAAAATTGGCCGGAGAGAAAACTATATTGGTACATCCCTTGTAATAACATATTAGTCAAAGAATTAAGATGAAATCGAAGTTGTCGTAAAGCTTATTTGTGTTATGCATCAAAGTAATGGATTACTTTTTAAGTTGTGACCTTTGATTAGCCTACCTTTAGGACTGTATCATGACTGCTGGAGTTAGGTTTATGAGAATCACACAGAAGAAGTCTCATATTGCTTTTCTTGGAAAATGAATGAGCTCTTCCCAGATTCATGGAAGGCCACACAGGAGTATCCCTGAAATACATGGATTTCTGCTCTGGTGAGTCACCACAGGGTTATCCCCATATTTCATACAAGTCTGATTAATCTGTTCGTCTGATCCTCACATATGATCCGACGGCAATGTAGGATGAAATGAGGTTTCTCAGCCGTCAAACTGAAACCTTCTATCACACTGGAATGGAATGTGTGTTGGAGCATTTGAGCCAAAGATGCATTCGGATGCCAAAGCTCCTTGATCTATCAAATATAAGTGACTGAGCAGGGAATCATATCTTATTTTGGGGAAGACTTTAAAAATGACTATTTCCTTGATGTGCTTTTAATGAAGTCATCTTGTCCAGAGCCATCACAGCATGCTTCAAGTGTAACTGGATTTGCCTAATTGAGTTCCAGTGTGTTATGGTCAGAGACTCTCAAGAAGATGCTGACGGATGCATCTGGGCTTTATCTGAGTTATGAATATCCTCAAACTTCAATTGTGCTTCTTTCAAAATTGACCAGGTTCAGTTGTAGCACTTGTAGAACTTCAGTTATGGGCTCTGATCCAAGGAAAGAGATGTGAGTCCTTTGACATTTTTCTCTTATTTAGATGTCTCCATTTCTCTGAAATGTGAGCAAATTAGTCTTAATGAGTTTTATCTGCAAAGTTTGACACAACTAACTCATCTTGAAAGATTAGAAAGTTAGGGTGGTGTCCAAAAGTTGACCCTGGCCTTGTTTTGTTATGCCATCTCAGCTTTTTCAAGGCCCACCATTGAGTTCCTGAACATAAGATCAAAAGAACCCCCTTTACCTCAATTTCCTCACATTTTAGACCTTACAAAGGGCAAAGATCTTTCACAAGAGTCCAGCCCAGAGGTTGAACAGTTTAAGCAGCACCAGACCTCAAACCATCATTGAGGGCTTTGAACCTTTTAAAAGTTATGTGCCCTGACACGACTTCCTAAGTGCTCCGTCCACAACCTTTCGACCTCAAGTCCCAAGGAAAGAAGAACATCACTTTTAGGTGGGAAGAGAAAACAACTCTAGAGAACTCTTGAGAAATTTAGCCAGTTTTGTTCACACACGTTTCCTTTCTTAAAATAAAATGTTGGATAGGAGGCTAGCTAAAATTTGATGCCTCTGTTGGATCGATTCATAATGTTGTTAGTTGATTGGTTGGTCTGGATGGAAATAAAAGTCATACCTTTTCATACAAGCCAAGTCATACGATATCTTACGATTTTGCCATCTTGTACAGAGTTGTCATGAGACATGTTGGTAGACCTGAACTTCTTAACATAGGGTTAACCCTAACCTTTCATTTGTGTTTGTGTTAAGACTTACACAAGGACCTTTGTATGTCACTCCCTGAAGTTATGCTCGTATAATAATGCTTACTCACTAGGGTGGTGTTGGCTTCCTGAGTGTCCATGATGTACTTCCTCAGAGCAAAGCGTTCCTGCTGCCCAAGGTTGCATTTCCTCTTTGGCCCTTGGCTTGGCATCCATGTTGGAGTTTGCCAGACCATTCCAGGAACCACACAGTGAGGCCTCCACCTACATAGGCACAAATAAATCTATTTCATGCATGTTGCAGGCCAGCCTGGGTGTTGCAAAACAATAGGGGGTTTCCTGTCATTAGAAAGAGTTGATCAGGAGCGGTAAATGACTAAAGTCATAGTTCAGAGGAAACATGGGAATTGTGATGTGTGAAAAAGGGTGTGAGATTATATCAAACTGAAATGTCATAAATAGTACAGTTCAGTCACCAAATTTCCTCTTGAGTTAGAGTAAAGCACGTCAGATTTCCTTTCTGTCACCAAACTTTGGTATACAAAAGTGTTATCAAGAGTTTGCCAGACTTCCACGGTTAAAGCTCCAGAAAAGTTGGTGACAACATAGGATGTATGTCTAGGTGGTCATAGTCACATTTTATGTTCAGGTGGTGAGATAAATACATTTCATAGGGAGGAGAAAACCCTTGCCATATCTTTTTTGTTGACGTCAAAGGCTCTACAGTATTTTGGCACAAACTCATTAGTCACTTGGTAGAAGCTAGTCATTTAAGGTAGATGCCAATTTGAACAGGTTGCATGGCATGCCAACATCCTGGAAAACCATATTTATTCATATATTTCAATGTTTGACATTATGTTTACTTTTGTATGATAAATGATTATGGTACTTTCTTGGGTCGCCATGTTCAATGTAAAGTCCAGCTGAGAAACACTGCTGTAAAGAGTTTTAAAGTTTCCAGCAAGTAGAGATTATGGAAAAGCTTCCATTTTTTTAATGAAATTAATTAATGCTGTGAATATTGTGCCTGTCAGATAAGAGTCCTTGAACTCATTTTGCAATATTTATGCCATTTTAATGCATTTCGTAAGACTGTTTATTGTTTCTTTCTCTTTTATGATTGTAGCAAGAGCACAGTTTTATTATATTTCCTGTGCAATTGTAAAACAGATTTGATTCATTAAGAAAAGTGCTGCATGCATATGTGACCTACTTCTGGTCGTAGAGTACGAGTCAGCTTTTTCCATTCAGTTTTACCACACAAACTGTGTGTCTTTGTCTGCAAACAGCACTAACATGATTTTCTAGGCTTTGGGCTTCATTTTGGTTTGATTTGATTAATTTTTGCCCCAAACCATATTTTCATACCTTTCCAGAGAGAGAAAGGATTTCTAAACTTGCTCTGCTGACCAAACTCTTGTGTATTGTTTTGGCTGCTGCTTGCAAATTTTCACACTCAAATTTATAAGCCCACCATTCACACATACTGTGGACTAATTGCAAAAAAATTGGTCTCAACCAGCCAAATAAAAAAAAAAAAAAAAAAAAGACTCCAATTATTCATACATAATGCTGTATGTGTTCATAATTTTATGATAAACGGATTTTTTTTTTTTTTGTCCTAACTTTGTAAACATGTAATTCTGGTTCTGTTCACTCTACCTCACTTTGAAAAGTCTCATTTTATTCTACTAGATGGCAGAAAGCACTAGAAAAATTCTCTATCACATTCCATCACAATGTACAGATCTAAAATGTAGGTGGCGCTCTAACAAATTTTACCCCTCACAGATGTGCTCGTCCATAGACATTCAGTCTAATTTTCAGTTCAAGCACACCCTTGTTGATTCATTGAATATCTTGGCCTATAACATTGGATTATTCAGCCAAGCAAGCTCACAGACAAGTAAACAATGGTTAATTTTTTAGAGAACTTCCCAAGGTAAAAGCAGATGTAAAGTTTTTGGCTATTTGGGGCTTACAGCAGCAGTTATCGGAGCATAAGAGACGTTTGTATTTGATAACTTACAGAAATCATATTTCACTTTGTGATTCTTTTGAAAGTCTTTCAAACTGTGGTATTAGGGCAACAAAATTAAATGTACATTCACATTCTTGAGAATGAGAGCTTTCATTTGACATATGACTTGTCCATCTATGTGAATGACTTTTATTTTCATATAAATATTTCTACCACATGACCTCTAGGGGTCACTAATTTGCGATGTGAATGTTTCGAGGCCATATTTTGTTATTTTAGTAACATAAATGCAGAAGTGATGCTGAGTGATTTCTCTCTGAAAGTTCAGATTCCAAGCTTTCAAATGATACCTCATATGACTGACTTATGTATATGTAGACTTTAACGTTTTAAGCGTAAACTTTTTTCGCGATATAGCGCCCCCCTTTGGTAAACTCCATAGAGTTTAAGGGGTTTTAAAGGTGAAGTGTGTAATTTATGCACCACAGAGTCACCAAATGAAATGATTTCCAAATGAACACACCCCCATCTTCCATTAGTTGGACAAACTGATAGTCCCATCCCCCAAACATGGCATTGGTTGAGCTAATGTTGCTGTTGTGCTTATATTGCTAATGTTTTAAAATCGGCAGAGACCCAGGGGCGAATTCACTAGTTGTGCCACTTTTTCGCGTGGTATTTCAGCGCAAAACCTTGCATCTCATTCACAAACCACCCGCAATCTAGTTTAAACAGTTGTAATCAGCACTGAAATTTTGCTGCATCATGAGTATTTAAATTAAGTCATTGTCATTCCTTTCTGCGCAAACACGCTTCCTTTATAAATTAGGCTTATTATAGATTGCGCTTCATTCACAAAAACAACAAACAACGCAATTTACATCACGCTATTTCTGCTAAATGAAAACGGGCAGAATAAAGAATTTAATTTAATTTAATAAATTTTAATTTATTTAGGGTAAGGGTTAGGTACTAAGGGTTAGTTAGATTTTGTGGGTGCATTTTGCACCATTGCCAAATCTGCATAATTCCTTTAGTGAATCGGGCACTAAACCAGCGCAGACAGTGCACGCAAATTACCGGCGCTTCTTAATTAATGTCAGCATTTAATTAATTTCAGCAAATAAACCAATGAATATTTACTTATTGTTGCATATTAAAGGGAAGGTTCACCACAATATGAAAATACTGTCATCACTTATTCGCTCCCATTCACCCTTGAAACTTTAACCTGCAACCTTTTTAGTATTGTGTTAAAAGGTGACCTTCCGAAATATCACTCTTCTACGAGTATATGATGTCATCTGTCCACGGCTTGCTGACCATGTCCTAATATCAACCTCGGACATACAGCTAGCATTTGCTGCACACTTGAGGTCTGGCTATCTTCCATGGAAATAGAGCATGTATGGTGCATCCTAAAATGTCATTAATTGTAGTTCAAAAACTGCTTTGTGCTGAGGCAGCGCTTCTCTGCAGTCGCCGTTTAAATGTGTTTTGTGCTCCCTGGGTGAACATCTGCTATAAATGAAAGCCTTTTATTGGACAAATGTTGCAGAAGAATCAAGACAAAAAATTGGTCCGCCTACATGATGTGTCTGTTGGATTGAGTATCACTGCTTTGACTGTACACAACTCTACTAGACTTGGTGCCTGAGTGATCGGTTAGCACAGTTTCCTGTTGCGAGAAGTAATTCTAAACTGTTTAATCACATTAGCAGGTGTGTGGTGATGCTAATGACCTCAAACTTGACAATCTGTGAAAATCGTCTCCTGCTCCTAAAAGTTGACATGAAATCAAAACTGACTGTATTTACTTTTTTTAATACAAGTTTACAGTCTCATTTTGAATGATTCATCGGTACACATTATTCCAAAGGAATAAACTTTCAACAAAATGTACTAACTTGCTGACAGCCAAATCACATCCTGTCCTACAAAATGGGCTGAGGATGCTGTTTTATGTTGACTCTAAGTTAGTGGCCCATTAACCAATTTTACTAAGTCTGATGGAGCTTGTTGCCAAGCTAGTGATGCAATACTCTTATATACAACACATATTATTATTGAGTAAACTAGAACATTTTGAATAAGATTGAATTATTATTTACATAAAATGCTGCCTTAGAATTTAACTAAAAGAAGGTGTCCAATGGTGCATTCACATCATGTCAGAATTACCGTAATTACGAGACAGGGCCAATGCCAGTTTCCCGTTTTGTCATTCCACGTCATGCCCGCCTCCTGGTTTGCCTTAAAACATCTTCCTGTTCCATTCGTCCAAGGGCCGGGAGTTCAGGAACTAAGACGGGGTGGGAAGCGGGCTAGTCTTGGATTCTGAGCCAGGGGCTTTTCCTTCCTGTGGTTTAATGTTCCACTTACCAGTGGCTCCTTTCATCTGTGTGGGGGAAATAACTTACACAGATCTGCCTGAGATGTTGCACAAGTCTCGGGGGAAGCCCGGGCTCTCTTGAATGATGTCCAGAATCAGGACGGATGGTGAGGATACACTCAGTGTGTGTGCATTCAATGGCACAATAAAAGAAATGTGATATTTCTATATGAAATCTAATTACCACAATGCAAAATGTTCTAATCAGTTTGTGCTTTGAATATTCTCTGCATCTGCTGTTTTTATATTCTTTTTTATGAAGTTACAAGCAAAACCATGACAAAAAGCCACATCTGTTTACAACTTAAATACTCTGTGTACTTTTACGACTTTTAATAAATATACATTTGGTCTGTGAGTGAAACAATATGCTTGTCGTATTCTACTCATTAAGACCTTTCTGAACTGTATGATGGTTTGTAAAGTCCATTTTCTAAGCTTTAAAACGACACCAATTTTGTGTTCGTCAAGCAAGCATTATTTTATAGGTTCAAAACATGACAACATATTTAAACATTATTTAAAGCTACACTATGTAACTTTTTTTTTTGTTAAAAAATAATAAAATGTTATTAATGAGAGTGCAACAAAAATCCATCTTCCAAACCATGTCTTTACTTTACCCAAATACACTCTGATAAACCTATAATAATGATTTATATTTTAAAGCTGTCGGGGCTGATTTTGCGGGAAATTGCATTAATGCGTCATTCGCCCGTGCATCACGTCATATCTGTACACAGAGAAAATAAGCTTCGGCTTCTGTAGCGTGTGTATGGTGTGGGAGTAGCATGAATCTGAAATTTTGTTGTCACAATGAACTAGAAAAATTGACCATGGATCATTCAAAACGGCAAACCTCCGGAGAATCACCGGTTGTAAAAACAAAGAAACCCCGAACAGAGTCTACAAGCAAAAATGAAAAGCGACAGAGTCCATAATAAACCCAAATCAACATCGACTTGGCTTTTCAGAGGTGGCGACAACTCCGAGATTTGAAAGGATTTAAAAGCGACCCAGAGATGGCTTTTTTCTTACTCAACAGGTAAGATATTTTATTGATATGGTTTATGTATAGTTGTGTAATCACACACACACACACCTTATCCTTATCAGACTAGAAATCGTTATGTCTAATGTTAACGAACGTTGCCTAACTATTGTAACATCATTTATTTCAAAACATCAATGTTTCTAATAAGTCAAAACAACAGCAAAAAATATGGCACTTACCTGCTCAGATGACATGTTTTCGGATATCCGTCTTTTCCTTTCTTTCGTTATTTATTTGTCCATTCGCTCTGATAAGATGTCCTGTATCCATGTGTACACCGGTGCCTCGAACCACATTCATCCGTGCAGAGGAGCAGAGCCGAAGCACAACCAAAACAATGTTCTTCCGCAAAATGCATGCAGTTTTATTTTTTAACCGCTAGAGGGCCAAAAGTTACATAGTGTAGCTTTAAGCAATAATATATTTGTGATTTAGTTTCTCTCTGCATGGCAAGCAACATTTATGATGAATAATATGTACTTGCATAAGTATGTAACAAATATATTAATACTTTTGAATCAACGAGTTACAGAGTAACTGTTATTTCAGAAATGAAGGAATTTTCTTTCAATCAGTGTTGGGCATAATATAACTACAAAGTAATTAGTTACTGTAATCATATTACTTTTTTGACAAAAAATGAAAAAGTGTAATGCATTGCATTTTAAATTTAAAGTACTTAGTCATTTCAATTATGTAATCAGCTTACATTTTTAGAGGAATAATTAGTAACTGGAGACCCACCTATATTAGGTGTCTTTAACTACAATGCACTTAAGGTACTTATGTACAAACGTTTTGTTGCATTGTACTTACATTTAAAGTACCTGCATTTCATTACATATTAGTGACACTGTTAACCTTAACCCTAACCCTACCCCAACCCTTATCCTACACCCTAACCCCTAACCCTACCGAGTGATATACGCTTGATGATTTCATTTGACTCAAACTGAAATTTTTTTGTGAATTTACAGAAATTCCTGCCTGTTCTTCAAAATGTATGGCTATTATATGGCTTCAGAATATAGCACAACAATCTTATGGACTACATTTATGCTCATTTTTGTCCACTTTTGGAGCTTGGTATCTTGGTTATCACCATCCATTTTCCTTGTATAAAAAAACATCTTATTTTGTGTTCCGTGGATTAAATAAGATACATAGTGGAAATGACTTGAGGATGTGTCAATAATGAGTACATTTTCATTGGGTGGGTGAACTATTCCTTTAACACATTGTAGAGGCTCATATCAGTGGGGTATTGCAGATATAAGCCTAATGTTGTCTTCCTAGTTGGTCATGGAAAGAAAAACCTTCCAAAAGAACTGCATACAATCTAAAGAGTAACATATGGTAATATACTGTAGTTCAAGAGTCTTTGCTCTCATAACCTGGTAGTGAGGGTAAATCACACGCAGAATGTAAAGTAGCCATCGCAGCAATACATAGATTTACACTGACAAAAACTTCCAGGCTGCCTCTCCAAGTATGATATAGAACAGCCACTGTACTTATATTCTTTCAATTAGGATTCCATGCAGATTGATTATGCAGACAGGGCTGAAGAGAAGCAGATTGTTTATGGCTACTGTGTTACAGTCCTGTGGGCTAAAGCATGAGATCGCTGTGAACAATCATCTGCTTCTGATTTTCTGAAGGGCCATCAAAACAAAGACACAGGGGTAGCGAATTTGCCACGTTCGGTGCAAATATTGCAACATGAGGCCAGGATTGGAGGTATCCAGAGAGAGGAAAACAGCTTTAATAAAAACATTGATAAAGCCAGAGAGAAAATATTCTCTCTTGGAGGTTGGCATGGTGTGCAAGGGTTTGGCTGGCATTAGATTAGACAGTGATAAATGACAGAGCCTTATGTGTTTTCACCTGGGAGAATGAGCCATGGAAAAGGGGATTTGTTTACGACAAAATTTGGAACACTTACACTCAAATTGCTAATAGTAATAAGTTTGTATGATTACAATCGAGTTAGTGCTCGTAACAAATGGCCCAAAGGAGATCATGATTAAATAAAGTCTGCTTTTAAATTGTCCACAAGCAGATAAATGCTAATGGATCAAAGATGGTGGATAGCTCAACTGTTTCATATTAAGACCAAAAACAAACTAGAACAGTGAGTTGCGGCCTTTTAACTTAATTTGGAAATCTTCATTGTACTTATATAAACATATGTGTGACTTTCTTTTTGTATTTTGAGAATGGATGACCCGAGTCATATCGAGAGACCAGAATACCAACCTGAGGGTGGACTCTTTTGATTTTGACCAGTAAACAGTCACTGATCAACCACCGAGAACATGCTAGCGATTCCATGGTAACACGCTAAAATACCTTTTAAACACTTTAGCAATCAACCAGAACATGCTAGCAACTGAATAAACATGCTAGTGACTGCATAGCAACACGCAAACAACTCTAAACACTATTGCAACCATGAGAACATGCCAAAGAATGTATTTCTTGAATGCACTGTAAGTTGCTTTGGATAAAAGCATCAGTAAAATGCAGACATGTAAATGCTAGCAACTGCATCAACATGCTAGCGACTGTATAGCAACTCGCAAAAAATATTTACACTTTAGCAACCATAAAGAAAACGCTTGTAACTGCATCAAAATGCTAGCAACTGCAACACACTTAAAAACCTTCAAAGCACTTTAGAAACATCCAGAACATGATAGGAACTGCATAAACATGCTAGCGACTGCATAGCAACATGCAAAAAAACTTAACACTTTAGCAACCACCCAGAACATGCTAGCAACTGCATAACAACACAATAAAAAAAACGTAAAAACACTTTAGCAACCACCCAGAACATGCTAGCAACTGCATACCAACATGCTAAAAAGCCTTCAAAACACTTTAGCAACCACCCAGAACATGCTAGCAACTGCATAGCAACATGCTAAAAAAACGTAAAAACACTTTAGCAACCACCTACAACATGCTAGCAACTGCATAGCAACACACTAAAAAACCTTTAAAAAGCAACATGTTAAAAAGCCATCAAAACACTTTAGCAACCACCTAGAACATGCTAGCAACTGCATAGCAACATGCTAAAAACACTTTAGCAAACCACCCAGAACATGCAAGCAACTGCATAGCAACACGCCAAAAAAACATAAAAACACTTTAGCAACGACCCAGTACATGCTAGCAACTGCATAACAACAAAATAAAAAAAACTTCAAAACACTGTTAGCATTCACTGAGAACATGCTAGCAACTGCATACCAACACACTAAAAAGCCTTCAAAACACTTTAGCAACCACCCAGAACATGCTAGCAACTGCATAGCAACATGCTAAAAAAACGTAAAAACACTTTAGCAACCACCTACAAAATGCTAGCAACTGCATAGCAACACACTAAAAAGCCTTCAAAACACTTTAGCAACCACCCAGAACATGCTAGCAACTGCATAGCAACATGCTAAAAAAATGTAAAAACACTTTAGCAACCACCTACAACATGCTAGCAACTGCATAGCAACACACTAAAAAACCTTTAAAAAGCAACATGTTAAAAAGCCATCAAAACACTTTAGCAACCACCCAGAACATGCTAGCAACTGCATAGCAACATGCTAAAAACACTTTAGCAACCACCCAGAACATGCAAGCAACTGCATAGCAACACGCAAAAAAAAACGTAAAAACACTTTAGCAACGACCCAGTACATGCTAGCAAGTGCATAACAACAAAATAAAAAAAACTTCACAACACTGTTAGCATTCACTGAGAACATGCTAGAAACTGCATAGCAACACACTAAAAAAAAACTTCAAAAAACTATTAGCATCCACCCAGAACATACTAGCAACTACATATTAACACACTAAAAAAATTTAAAAACACTTTAGCAAACATGCTAGCAACTGCATAGCAACATGCTAAAAACCTTCAAAACATTTTAGCAACCATCCAAAACATGCTAGCAACTGCAAAGCAACACTAAAAAAATTTAAAAATACTTTAGCAACCACCCATAAAATGCAAGCAACTACATAGCAACAGACTAAAAAAACGTTCAAACACTTTTAGCAAACACGCTAACAACTCTTATTTTCTTTAGAAAATGTAAAAAAAAAAGTAAAAAAAAAAAAATTTTAGCATGTCCTACAAAGGGTAATTGCTAGTAAATCACACTTGCACACAAAAAGTGACTTTTCACAATATATTTTTTATAGATTTTATACTTTATATGTAATCATAAAGCAGAATATTCAAATCATTTATCATAACAAGCACTTGCAAATTTTTATGCGGCTAACATGTTAAAATTAGCTCAATTGTGTGATATTTAGGCCTCATAAAAGCTCTAATGTCTCTGTTGTAATTGTCTACTCTTTGTTAATGCCAAGATCTTTTGAAAATCTGTGAGGGGAAATTTCCCCTCACCTGCTTCGCCAAGAAACTGTCACCCGATTCGAAAGCTTAACCGTATGTCTTTAAAGATGGCTACTTTGTAACTGTGTCATGACTGACCCTCTGCAGTCTGACTTATAAAGTGTTTATATATCAAATGACCGGTGAAAGATGTCTTAGGATTGACCGAGTTCTGTAGAAACTGTGAGTGGTAATTGCCTGTGCAAAACTCAACGCCACAAGAGTGTTGTGTGAAGTTGCCAGGGCATTGCTACGTGGTTGCTGAGGCGTTTTGGGTCATTGCTTACTGGTTCAAGTTAAAAGAGTCCTGCACCCTCAAGTCTCTGTGATATTCTGCTCTCTAGAGTTTTTCTTATAATGTAAGTCTTTGGAATTTTTTCATCCGTTTTGTCCATCAGGTGAAAATCAGAACAGTACATCTCTCCTCAACAAGACACATGATTTGAGGTATTATTCATGTGTGTAGCGCAAACGCTGCAAGACAAAAGTTTAATAATCAGGGTTAAGGATTAAAAGGAAAGTGTTTACAACAGTGCTTTAAGGTCAGAACATTAAATTCATGTGACCAACAAAATATCACAAAATATGTCGAAAACTGGAGCAATTATTGGCCTAGTTGAATTGACATTACAAGGAATATGAAAACTGTGTGTTACAGAAATAACCTAAAGATGGCCACGTCCATATTTCAGACATAATACAGTCAATGTTCACTCAAAGGTCAGACTTTGTATTTTATAAACACAGGCTTCAGGTGTGCTCCAGAATTAGGACGCTGTCAAGAGACAATAATGTTCTTGCATTGACTTTAATGGCGGACATCCAGTAACAGTATTTGTGTATGTTTGCGTGTAACGAACTCTACCGGTTTGACCAAAATGTCTGATTACTAAAAGTCACTGGAGATCTACTGTATATCATGAATAAACCACTAATGAACCAACTAGTCAATTATTAAGATCAACTAGTTTATCTAGATTTTTGTATTTTTTTATGTGTGTGTGTGTGTGTGTGTGTGTGTGTATATACACTACCAGTCAAAAGTTTTGAAACACTTACTCATTCTTTATTATAATTTTTTTCATATTTTAGAATAATAGTAAAGTCATTAAAACTATGGAATAACATAAATGGAACTATGGGAATTATGTTGTGACTAAACAAAATCCAAAATAAATCAAAACTGTGTTATATTTTAGCATCTTCAAAGTAGTCACCCTTTGTCTAGAATTTGCAGACATGTACTCTTGACATTTTCTCAACCAACTTCTTGAGGTATCACCCTGAGATGCTTTTTAAACAGTATTGAAGGAGTTCCCATCTATGTTGGGCACTTATTGGCTGCTTTTCTTTATTATTTGGTCCAAGTCATCAATTAAAAAAAAAAAAACAATTTTTTATTAAATTTTAGATTTATAACGAAATAAATTAATATGGTGGCACAATTATATTTTTTTCTACAAAACTAATTTCAAACATTTAAGCATACACCTTCAGATCAAAAGATTTTTAAGATCCTGGGAAACATTTCGGTCAAGTGTTTCAAAACTTTTGACCGGTAGTGTACGTATGTACACCGATTAGCCACAACATTAAAAGCACCTGCCTAATATTGTGTAGGTCCCCTCATGCCACCAAAACAGTGCCAGCATGCATCTCAGAACAGCATTCAGACATGATATTCTTCTCACCACAATTGTACAGAGCGGTTATCTGAGTTACCGTAGACTTCATCAGTTCAAACCAGTCTGGTCATTCTCTGTTGACCTCTCTCATCAACAAGGTGTTTCCATCCACAGAACTGACACTCACTGGATGTTTTTTTGTTTTTGGCACCATTCAGAGTAAATTCTAGAGACTGTTGTGTGTGAAAATCCCAGAAATACTCAAACCAGCCCATCTGGCACCAACAATCATCCATGCAATTATCTAATCAGCCAATCGTGTGGCAGCAGTGCAGTGCATAAAATCATGCAGATATGTGGCAGGAGCTTCAGTTAAAGGTGCAGTATGTAAGATTCAGAAACCCTTGTTATTAGTGACACCTGTGGCCGTTAAGTGAACTGCAGCAGCTACCTGTTGCTCGTGCTCGTGCACACACTCCATAGGGACGCAAGCGAGCATCGGCCAAAACAATGACGTAACGTACAAAGAGACTGAACGTGATTCACCGGCATCATGATCACAGATGAGGTAGCATAATTACAATTACAGTTATGATTGTTTTACTACAAACTTTGAGACTAAACTAAAACTACTTATCAGCTAACATAGCATACTGATACACACATACCTGTACAGCTACATACTACCGACATTTTCCAGACAGTTTACTGTTGCACTGTTATGTTGCACTATTGTATGTTTTGTATGTCATATGTTGTACTACGATCAAGAAACCTGCGTATTTGCTTAAATTTATCCTGTATACCTGACTTTTACTATAAAGAGAATATCGTTGAAATTATTTGAAAGTTATGAAGCAAGTTAGCTTGCAATTCGTCAGCGTTAGCAGGCAAGATCAAATTAGCTAAAAGTACACAGATCAATCCTTATGGCACTATATGTCACATGCTTTGCAGTTATGTAAGCTTACCTGTCCAATAAGAAGAACGCCAATTCAGGGTCGGTTTTGATCCCCAAAACCGAACAAAGGTCCCTCCAGGAATCAAATGCCCTGCTGATATTCACTCTAGTTTTCGCTCGACCACGATCACGTTCCCGCTTAGCCAGACGGGATTCAGTAGATAAATGTTTTTTGGCTTACTCTGAGTTTGTGTAGGAGTCGGTGTTGTGCTGGGAGCCGGACGTTTGCTGGATTACATCTCTAAGATAACGTTTCCTAGTGTTGCAGTTTGTTGTCGCTGTTGAATAGCAGAAGAGAAGCGATTACTGTCTGAGGCAAGGCTCTCGGGAGCGCACATAAACGTCACATCCTTTGGATTTTCCCGGCAAAAGCGACCCGCTCCCTTTGCATGAAAATCAGTCTACAGGCTTTAATAGGCAACCTAGGAAGTCCGGGAAGGGCTCATTTTTTAAGTTGCGTTACAAGCCGTTCACACATTGGCAAAAAAAAAGGTGAATATTACATGAAAATTGTTACATACTCTCACTAGATTTGCGTAATAGGTAATGCATTAACTAACAATGAACAGAATATTTTTGCAATAGTTTGCGTTCCTTCACAATAGTTTTCTTTCCCTCGCAATAGTTTTGCATTCCCCGTAATAAGTTTTGCGTTCCCTCCCAATTAGTTTTGCGTTCCCTCGCAATAGTTTGCATTCCCTCGTAATTAGTTTTGCGTTCCCTCGCAACAGTTTGCGTTCCCTCCCAATTAGTTTTGCATTCCCTCGCAATAGTTTGCGTTCCCTCCCAATTCGTTTTGCGTTCCCTCACAATAGTTTGCGTTCCCTCGTAATTAGTTTTGCGTTCCCTCGCAACAGTTTGCGTTCCCTCCCAATTAGTTTTGCATTCCCTCGCAATAGTTTGCGTTCCCTCCCAATTAGTTTTGCGTTCCCTCGCAATAGTTTGCGTTCCCTCGCAATATTTTGCTTTCCCTTCCAATTCGTTTTGCGTTCCCTCACAATAGTTTGCGTTCCCTCGTAATTAGTTTTGCATTCCCTCGCAACAGTTTGCGTTCCCTCCCAATTAGTTTTGCATTCCCTCGCAATAGTTTGCGTTCCCTCCCAATTCGTTTTGCATTCCCTCGCAATAGTTTGCGTTCCCTCGCAATAGTTTGCATTCCCTCGCAATATTTTGCTTTCCCTTCCAATTCGTTTTGCATTCCCTCGCAATAGTTTGCGTTCCCTCGTAATTAGTTTTGCGTTCCCTCGCAACAGTTTGCGTTCCCTCCCAATTAGTTTTGCATTCCCTCACAATAGTTTGTGTTCCCTCCCAATTAGTTTTGCATTCCCTCGCAATAGTTTGTGTTCCCTCCCAATTAGTTTTGCGTTCCCTCGCAATAGTTTGCGTTCCCTCGCAATATTTTGCTTTCCCTTCCAATTCGTTTTGCGTTCCCTCGCAATAGTTTGCGTTCCCTCGTAATTAGTTTTGCATTCCCTCGCAACAGTTTGCGTTCCCTCCCAATTAGTTTTGCATTCCCTCGCAATAGTTTTGCATTCCCTCGCAATAGTTTGCATTCCCTCGCAATAGTTTACGTTCTCTTGCAATCGTTTTGTGCTCCCTCGCAATAATTTTGCATTCCCTCGTAATAGTTTTGCATTCCCTCCCAATAGTTTGCGTTCCCTCACAATAGTTTGCATTCATTCACAATAGTTTGCGTTCCCTCACAATAGTTTTGCATTCCTTCGCAATAGTTTGTGTTTCCTCACAATAGTTTGCGTTCTTTCCAATTCGTTTTGCAAGAACTTAACCTTATCACATTTGCGTTCCCTCGAAACAAGTTTTGCGTTCCCTCTCAATAGTTTTGCTTTCCCTTGCAACCATTTTGTGTTCCCTCCCAATTAGTTTTGCATTTCCTCGCAATAGTTTGCATTCCCTCGCAACAAGTTTTGCGTTCCTTCACAATCGTTATGCATTCCCTCTCACTAGATTTGCGTAATAGGTAATGCATTAACTAACAATGAACAGAATATTTTTACAGCATTTATTAATCTTTGTTAATATTAGTTAATAAAAAATAAAAAAAATTCATTGTTAGTTTATGTTAGTTCATATTGCATTAGCTAATGTAAACATATGCAACTTTTGATTTTTATGTTGAAATTAACTTTAACCAAGATTAATTAATGCTGAAAAAGTATTATGCATTGTTAGTTCATGTTAACTAATGTTGTTTACTAATGTTCACAAATGTAACCTTATTTTAAAGTGTTACCACAATATTACTATAGTAAAACCATAGTTAAACTATGGTATTTGCATAGTAAAACCATGATACCCTCAAAATTGTGATTTTTATTACCATAGTTTTTGTTTTCCTGTATTATCACTATAGTTTCACTAAGAATATCATGGTTTAAAAATGGTTACTGTAGTAAAACCATGGTAAATTTATTGTGAGGGAATGCAAACTATTTCAGAAAACAAATTCCCACCCTGTCCTCTACGGGGCTCCGTAATATATATGTATACAGTATGTATAGATAGATAGATAGATAGATAGATAGATAGATAGATTAATATTATTTATTAATATTAATTATAAAACCCTCTTGGAAAAGTTACATCTTTAAATTAATTTACAGGCAATGTCTTGGCTGTAAATTACATGCTTTTGTATTTTTTTAGCATCCCACTATGCCACTAGCGTTGCATTAAACTAGTGTGGAAAGTCAAAAATAGTTCAACTTCTAAGGCTACATTAACAATAATCTATTTTCATTTGAAACACATTGATTTTGCTACATTTATGCCTCTCATATACACTACAACAGCGTTTTCCGCCACTGAAAACGATACTTTGAAAACAATACCACATACTTGGAGAACGACAGTGTTAGGAAACTGAAAATCGAGGTTTCAAACTTCAAATGAATAAGTGTGGACGTGTCGAACTAAATCTCAATATGGTAATTGGTTCCAGATTTTGAAGCAAACATCATTAAAATGACATTACATTAGTAAATATCTTGGTCAATCATTTATTAAATGTTTTAAATGGTGTTTTGATGAGGCTGTGAAAGGGTTTCTCCCATATCCCACAGGTAAAATGAAAGATACCACTGTGAATTCTGGTCTGTGCACAGCAGAGATCCCAAAATCATCCAAACCTCAGCCCAACGCTTCTCGGAAGTGATACTTTTCGCACCATCCCTCGTCAAACTTCCCTGGACACGTTATTTGATGAAAGAGTGGAAAACAAAGTGTAAGACGGTGAGTTCTCCAGTGTCTGTTGCTTTTTACAGTTATTCACAGTTTCCCCTGTTTGTCAAGGGGACTTCCACCTTCGTAGGGCTGCAACATGCAGGAACTGTGGGACTTTTTTGGTTCCTGGCCCAGCCTGTGTGCTTACAATGAAAATAAACCAAGGTGGTCGCGCAAACGAGCTGTGATCCGTGGCCTGGTTCCATGTGATTCCTGAGGGGATTTTGGATGTGCTGGGAGGGGTGTGCTTGTGATGTCGGAGAGGTGCTGGGTCACTCGGGGCATCTGTCGACCTCTCTCTGTTGGGTTCACGGGAGCGTTGGTCGCCCAGCGAGTTTTGGACTGGCCCAGTTTAATCCTCAAAGAAGCCCTGTCTGAGAAAATCTCTCTTTCTCCAGCAGCCCGTGTGCTCTTAAAACTAGGTCAGAATTTTATTATGTTTAATCATGTTTTGTGAGTGTGAGAGGAGTTGAATTACAAAGTCCACGTGCTCTGAATTACTGTGATGTGCAGTTGATGTGAACGGGCTGCTCGTTAAACTCAAAATCTATTTATATCTTGTCTGAATATGTACAAACAATTGTTGCCGTTAGGTTTGTATATAGTAGGTTGTTTTTCACAAAACACTTTTAAGTAAATGTTTTGGTCATATTTAAAAAAAAAAAAAAAAGAAAATATATTTTGCATAAAGAAAATTAAGTCTACATTTAGGCCCATTAAGATTTTTTTGCATTGTGACGTTATTTTCAGCACATTTTAACACCCAAATCTCATTACCGTAACTGATCTGGACATTTTACTTCTCCTGTTTCCATTGTTTTCAGTGATTCTCATTACCGTATATTAAAGTAAATATATATATTTTTATTATTATTATTAAAATCAGTATTACCATGATGTATGATTACTTTACAATTTAAATAACATATAAATTTCCCATCTTAATTACCAACTTTTTCTGCGTTGTGGTAATGAGAATTGGGGGTAAAATGTATGTCACTGTAATGGAAATAATTTTTAATGGCCCTAAATATAGGTTTAATTCTCTATATGGAAAATAAAATGGATTATTTGTTTCTTTTCATTTCAGATAAAAATAGAACCATTTTCTAAACAGTTTCACCCAGTGTGAAAAGTCGTATATTTCACGTGTGGTGATATGCATGAAGAATGCAAATCACCAAAAACAAAAGTATGGAAGTGAAAGTGGGAGATTTATAGTAAAAAAGGACTTAAAAAATTTATCATATCACTTCTGAAGACATGGATTAAACCACATTTATGCTGCCTTTATGTGCATTTGGGAGCTTCAGAGTTCTGAAATATTCTTCTAAAAATATTTGTTTGTGTTCTGCAGAAGAAAGAAAGTCATACACAACTGGGATGGCATGAACGTTTTTGGGTGCACTGTCACTTTAAGGTTTGTCACTGACTAAGTATTGAGCCATTTTGAGTCAAGCGTCTCCAAAGAGTTCATAGTGATTGTAGGCCTTCCTCTTTATCTTATACCTAGTAGCTTGCATTTGCCAAGACGTCAGTCCATCTTGTTGTTACGGTTTGATGTCCTGAACACTCTATTTAGGGACCGACACATCATGTTCGCTGATGTCACGGCACCACAGATGCACCACCTCGAGTTTCAGTAACATGCTGCTGCACCACATGGTACTCGCAGGCCCGAGATTGAATTAAAACACGATGGTAAATCTCATCTGAGAATCAGAAACATCAAGAAAAGAGTTCATGGCTCGCCTCACGTCACCACAATAGTTTGCGTTCCCTTGCATTCCCTATCTATAGGGACACTATGTCACTATGACACCTACAATCACTATGAACTCAAATCTATCGCAAGGGAATGCAAAACTATCTTTAGGGAACGCAAAACTATCTATAAGGAACACAAAACTATCTATAGGGAACGCAAAACTATTGCGAGGGAACTCAAACTATGGCGAGGGAATGCAAACTATCACGAGGGAACGCAAAACTATCTATAGGGAACGCAAAGCTATAGTGAGGCAACGCAAACTATTATGAGGGAACGCGAAACTATCTATAGGGAACGCAAAACTATCACAAGGGAATGCAAAACTCACGTGAGGGAACACAAAACTATCGCGAGGGAACACAAAACTATTGCGAGGAAACACAAACTATTTCATAAAAAATATGATATAATTGGTGCAACGGAAACTAAAGGCTATTGGCTCTTTCGATATGTCCCACCCTAACATGCTGCATTACGTCAACAAAGTATCCTATCTATAGGGAACGCAAAACTATCGCGAGGGAATGCAAAACTATTGCGAGGGAATGCAAAACTATCGTGAGGGAACGCAAAACTATCGCGAGGGAACGCAAAACTATCGCGAGGGAATGCAAACCATCGTGAGGGAATGCAAAACTATCGTGAGGGAATGCAAAACTATCGCGAGGGAATGCAAAACTATCGCGAGGGAATGTAAAACTATCGCGAGCAAATGCAAACTATCGCGAGGGAATGCAAACCATCGTGAGGGAATGCAAAACTATCGTGAGGGAATGCAAAACTATCGCGAGGGAACACAAAACTATAGCAAGGGAATGCAAACTATCACAAGGGAACGCAAACTATCATGAGGGCATGCAAAACTATCGCGAGAGAATGCAAACTATCATGAGGGAATGCAAAACTATCGCGAGGGAACGCAAACTATCCTGAGGGAATGCAAAACTATCGCGAGGGAATGCAAAACTATCGCGAGGGCATGCAAAACTATTGCGAGGAAACGCAAACTATTTCATAAAAAATATGATATAATTGGTGTGATGGAAACTAAAGGCCATTGGCTCTTTCGATATGTCCCGCCCTAACATCCTGCATTACATCAACAAAGTATACTATCTATAGGGAACGCAAAACTATCACAAGGGAATGCAAAACTATTGCAAGGGAACACAAACTATCATGAGGGAATGCAAAACTATCGCGAGGGAACGCAAACTATCATGAGGGAATGCAAAACTATCGCGAGGGAATGCAAAACTATCGTGAGAGAATGCAAACTATCAGGAGGGCATGCAAAACTATCACGAGGGAACGCAAAACTATCGCGAGGGAACGCAAAACTATCGTGAGGGAACGCAAAACTATCACGAGGGAACGCAAAACTATCGCGAGGGAACGCAAAACTATCGCGAGGGAACGCAAAACTATCGCGAGGGAACACAAAACTATCACGAGGGAACGCAAAACTATCGCGAGGGAACACAAAACTATCACGAGGGAACGCAAAACTATCGCGAGGGAACACAAAACTATCACGAGGGAACGCAAAACTATCGCGAGGGAACACAAAACTATCGCGAGGGAACACAAAACTATCACGAGGGAACGCAAAACTATCGTGAGGGAACACAAAACTATCACGAGGGAACGCAAAACTATCGTGAGGGAACACAAAACTATCGCGAGGGAACACAAAACTATCACGAGGGAACGCAAAACTATCGTGAGGGAACACAAAACTATCGCGAGGGAACACAAAACTATCACGAGGGAACGCAAAACTATCGTGAGGGAACACAAAACTATCACGAGGGAACGCAAAACTATCGTGAGGGAACACAAAACTATCGCGAGGGAACACAAAACTATCACGAGGGAACGCAAAACTATCGTGAGGGAACACAAAACTATCGCAAGGGAACCCAAAACTATCGCAAGGGAACCCAAAACTATCGCGAGGGCATGCAAAACTATTGCGAGGAAATGCAAACTATTTCATAAAAAATATGATATAATTGTTGTGACGGAAACTAAAGGCTATTGGCTCTTTCGATATGTCTCACCCTAACATCCTGCATTACGTCACCAAAGTAAATCGGAATAGGATCGCAAGGACTGAGGGCAACATTTAGGACAGGGCTAGAGAGTGCTGTAGTCATTTTTTACAGGCAGACCTCTATTTTAAAGTCGCCCAGCTGAGGCAGCATGCTCTGTGACCTCAGTGATGCGTTTTTGGTCAACGTTAACATCACCACCACCGCAAATGTGTAGGAGGCCTCGGCACGGACCAGTGGAGCCAATTCCTCAGAATCACTCATATCTGAGCCATGGCTCTAAAGTAAACCTCTGAAAAACTGAGCCGTGAAAAAAACACTTGCGAGTTCACTCGTGCACAACATCAGGATTAGCTATCGACTGAACGCTTATGTTGCCAAGGACTAAAGGAGCCGTATAAAGCATCTGGTTTCAAAACAATGTCTGTTTCAAAATGCTCATATGTGGGTCGTGCCAAGACCTACTTTAATAACATTATTCATTTGGACAAATTTCAGAGAGTGTGTAAGATAATGGATTCATAATGGTTTATATCTAAAGGGATAAAGTTTATATTAATGTAAAAATCCATATGTTTAGTGTTTAGAATTATAGAGTTATTGTGATTGGTGTTTGTCCTATGTTCCAGTAGATTATCAAAGAATTTTAGTTGTTGTGGTTGTGTTAAAGAACTAACAGCATATGTTTTTAATAATTATAGATTGTTTTTATGACATAATTTGAATTAGAATCAATAAGTTTTTATTTTGGTTCACAAGGTTGCTATTGTATTATATAAAACAATATTCCATGTAATAATTATAACTTACATTCATTTGACTTAAGAAAAAATATGTGAACCCTTTGGAATTAGCTGGTTTTCTGTATTAAATACATACTTTTTCATGTCTTTATTAAACACATCCAATTAAAAATTCACAGTGCTGTGGAAAAAGTAAGTGAACCCATAGACTATTGACATTAACAAAAGCTAATTAGAGTCAGGAGTTGGCAAACCTGGCATCCAATTAATGATACGAGATTGAAGGTGTGGGTTAGAGCTACTTTGACTTATAAAAAGCACTCAAACATTTTGAGTTTGCTATTCACAAGAAGCATCTGCTGACGTGAACCATGCCTTGCAAAAAAAGACCTACAATCAAGAATTGTTCGACATGAAAAGTTAGACAAATTGTCTATAAATGGAGATGATTTAGTACTGTGGGTACTCTCCCTAGAAGTGGCCGTCCAGCCAAGATGACTCAAAGGGCACACCGCAGAATGCTCAGTGAGGTCAAAAATAACCCTAGAGTGACAGATAAAGACTTGAAGGAATCATTGGAACTGGTTAACATCTCTATTCATGAGTCTACTATACGGAAAACATTAAATGTAGTTTTTTTAACAAGGTTCAGGAGGTTCATTTTATCCGACCTATCACACAGCCAGAGTAAGAGTATATAAACAGCTGCTTACCTCTACGTAGCTATGAGAGTTTCCGGCATCCCACCACCTCCCTATCTCCTCCTATGTATTCCATCAATACTAATCCAGTCTGGGGAGCCCTTCGCCCCAGACAGCGAGCCACACATGTTTACACTATCCTTAGTACAGGATTATATTAACTGCGAACTACTGAAACAGCCATGGTGTTCATGGTAGGACACCATGAAGGAAGCCGCTACTTTCCAACAAAAACATTGCTGCGTGACTGAAATTTGCCAAAGATCACCCTGACATTCCACAACACTACTGGGAAAATGTTTTGTGGACTGATGAAACTAAGGTTGAATTGTTTGTGAAGAACAGCAGCACTACGTATGGTGTAAAAAGGGCACCACATACCAACATGAAAACATCATCCCAACGGTGAAGTACGGTGGAGGGAGCATCATGATTGGGGCTGCTTTGCTGCTTCGGGGCTGGACCGCCTGGCATCATCGAGAGAGATATTAATTCCTATGTTTATCAAGATATCCTACAGGATAATGTCAGGGTGGCTGTGTGCCAGCTGAAGCTCAGTAGAAGTTGGGTGATGCAGCAGGACAATGACCCTAAACATCGAAGTAAATCCACTACAGAATGACTTCAAAAAAAGAAAATCCACCTTTTGGAGTGTCCCAGTCAGAACCCAGACCTTAACCCAATAGAGATGCTGTGGAATGACCTCAAGAGAGCTGTTCACACCAGACATCCTAAGAATATGGCTGAGCTGAAGCAGTTCTGTAAGGAGGATTGATCCAAAAAACCTTCTGAACATTGTGCAGGTCTAATCCGCAGCTACTGGAAACGCTTGGTTGAGGTTATTGTTGCCAAACGAGGATCGACCAGTTATTAAATCAAAGGGTTCACATACCTTTTTTTTGCCACTATATAATTATTTTACTCTTTCTTATTCTATAAGATTTAATAATATATATAGCAATTCATATTATTGTATAAGAATAATAATGAATTCTTGTTTATGCTTCACTTACGTAACTAAAACACAAACATTTCATGCTTTATTCCAGGAGTCGCTTTATTCTGAAATGTGTCAACGCAATTTATAATTAAAAATTAAATGGGGCCAGTTTTGATTTTATGTTGACTTTAATGCATGGTTTATTTATTTCTGTACCATCAACACTTATTTGCAAAAGTACTCAGGCTTTTTGATACACTCAAATTGCCAATCCATATACCAGCCTACTTTCCAGCGGCTATCTTGGCACAATATTGCACTGGGGAAAATATTTGGCCCCCAGTACAGAGGTACTTAAGAAATATTCTTATGGAGAAGATAATTTTTTTTTTTTTAATGACTGTGCCAGCGTTCATTTAATTTGAAGGAAAATATTCCACTGTTTACTGAGCAACTGCACAATACTGTCTTCACTCAAATGCTGATAGTTGACCCATTAAATGGCACGAGAAATAGAGGAAAATACTTTTAAAGCAACACTTTCTTAAATCACATAATGCCATTTCATAGTCTCATGCTTGCCATTAAATATCCCTCAGTATAGTAAAAGCTGATTTCTATATAAACTTTTATATATGGCATTGAAAATCTAATTAGCACGTTTTCTGTTCTCTGTGGGTTACTGCAAAGGAATTCGAACCGCATGCGGCCAGAAAATCTTAAAACTAAAACATAGATAGCTCAAGTGCCATCTCCCAGTGGGGCTGAATTGCCATCGGGTTCGGGGTAGACATTTGAGAAATTAGTAAAAACAGTAGCCCAGCGTGGATGTGTGAGGGTCTTTGTTTACCTGAATTGGCTTAACGGAGCAGTCCTGAATTGTGCACATCTGGAACACGGCTTGCAGTGGTTTGCAGACAAATATATTGTATATAAAGAGAGAAATGTCATGCATTCATTAGTGTTCACATACACATAACAAAGAGTTTGCAGGCATTATTCTCCCTTCATTACAAAGTGCATATTCCCACTTAGTTGTGTTTGCTAAGGGATAGCAACAGGTTAACCCTATAAAGGATGACATATGAAAGAGTTTTTGACATTAAACTGTTTTTAGTACCATTAGACAAACTATAGGAATCATATTTGATACATTAGGCTATAAAGGTCATTATCCTCCTGAGGCCCTGCAATTCATTTTTGTGTAGGACGTTTGTTACTGAAGTTTTTCTACAGGGGTAAATCTTGGGGTATTATCAGAGGACTCTCTGGGCTTTTCAGAGATACCAAATGTTTGAGAACTTCCTCTCCTTGCTCTATAAATATGGATTGAAATGTATCACAGTTCAAATACAATAGGAATAAAATATTATTTTTTCAATAAACTATATTTATCATATGTATTTTATGCACCAAACACTATATTGACATTTAAAAAAGATAAACTGTAAAACTTTTTTCGCTGGGTCTCATGAACTTATGGTAAGATGACATCATAATCACTTGTAATGTAAAATAATGAGATCGTTATAATGACAGAGCACGCTGCATATATGAAAATACACAGAAATATCAGTTCACACTTTAATATATCTTATAAAATAATTTGTTTTGTGGTGTGCATGAATGTAATGTAACGGTGATGGAGAGATATTCCTCTAAAGCCTGTTGAATCATATTTGATACATGGATTTCAAAGGGGCTTTTTCAATAAAATAATATACAAAATTTTAACCAAGCACAAGTTGCTTATATTCAGCAGATACTCATTTTAAAATATCAGTAACAATATAATCATTACTGTCACTTTTACTTTATTAAAATAAGCTGTCATTTATCCCAACATAAGAGTCACTTTTCGCCTCCGCTGCCATTTTAAATAGATCCATATAAACATTGAAACCACTTTCACAAATAACCACTAAATGGTGCCATAAACATGTGAAACATAGGTTGAACAGAGAGTGAAACAGGAGCCGTCAGATGTTGTGTATCATATTTGATACACACGGCATTATAAGGTTAAAAACAAACACTCAGAACAGCCATGCAACAGCATAGTAGCACACTTAAAACCACCCACAACACCCTAGTAACTGCATTACAATGCCAAAGCAACCACCCTGAACACATTAGCATTGCGGTGGTGACTTTAGCATGGGCAAACACATCTCAGAAAATCTACAAATCTTGTTCTGTTTGAAAACATTGTTCAACTAAACAATGAAATCATAAAAACTGTTTATTTACATGCAATTTACCTCCTTCCTTACTCTACTAAGAATTCTTCCAAACAAAATAATCACAACCAGAAATCCAAACACACACATTCAACCCCTGCATTAAACCTCTCAATACACAAACACACACTCTCTCAGATAAACACACACACGTGGTGTGCTACAGTCAGGGTACAGCGGCTCTGTCAAAGTGACCCAGTTGGCTCTGGTCCAGTCAGGAAAACAGAATCTAAACCCCCTACATTTGCCTGAACCTCCTTCATTTCTGCTGGCTATAATGCATGTCACTCGTATGAGGCTTTACGTTGGGTGGTCAGAGTTGTAAGTTGAATGTATTGGTGTCAAGTGGATCTCGGGTCACATGTTCAGTTCATGACCCGTTTATGGTCCATTTCAACCAAAGTATGCAGCAGGTTTGTAGTTGACTGCACAGCAGTTTGGTTTAGTTTGGTATCAACAGAAGCAATTGTGATCATTGTCCAGTATTAACAGTATTAACAAAAAGGTACATCTGCACTAAAAATAAAAGTTCCAATTAAAATTAGAAGGGGTTTTACAGGCTCATGTCAAAGGAGAACGTTTTAAAGTTCCACAAAGAACTTCTTGTTATTTACATTTAAAAGCATCAGTGTATTTATGCTTAAAAGAACCCAGAAACCAAAACATTGATCTGAAGAACCCATGAAATAACCAATAACCACGTTTCCACTATCGGGCCAAATGAGGGCATGCTAGTGCGTGCCAGGGCCAGTTGCATTCCCACTGTCGCTTCCGGGGCTTCATCGTGCCTTCTCGGGGCTTTCTCGAGGGTAATGGCCTTTGGCCTGCCAAATATCCTTGGGCCAGTCAAGGCCAACCGGTGATTGAGGCGGGTTCAATGTCAAAGGCGTAGTTTTCAACTTCCCAGATTGTGTATCCAGCGCACAACGGTACAGGTTCGAAAAAAAAATGCGGGTACACAGTACAAATCCATTAAAATGCTCAATGGACAAAGTGGTGCCCAAAGTAAATACTTTCCATGGACAGTGTGCTAGGACATCGTCCCACCGTTATTGGAGAGACCACTCGGGACACCATGGCAGTTACAGTTGATGAGTTGTCAACCCTAACTTATCTTGCTGTTTACATTCAATATAAACTCAATATTCTAGATAACTAGATAACATGATACCTCAGCTTGAGCTTCCTTCTTGCTTGTGAAATGGGCGTGGTGTGTGACATTGGCACCGCAGCGGCGCATTAAGGGTGGTTTTTTGGGCAAAGCTGCAGAGTTATTGGCCCGATGGTGGGAACGCAGATTGATTTTGGCCTTGTGGCTTGAGGTCTGAGGCTATTGGCCCCGGCTGGCCAGTTCAAAGCCCTGGCTCGCACTGGCCCAATAGTGGAAAAGCGGCTAATGAAACTTTTATTATCTCTAAAGAACTGTTCAGAAACTCAAGAACCTCAACCGCAACTCAATATAGTCAAAAATGGCTCTTCATAAAAAGAGAGTTCTCGATGGAACCATTGATTTTTAAGAGTGACAGGTTATAGAGTGCAACCCCATTCATTTATCCCATAGACAAATTGATTTTCAACGATAATTTATAAACCTTTAAAGACAGACCAACCATGATCTACGAGGTTATTTATCGATGATATATGCTTCCGTTGAAGCCATCTGTCTGCATTATTTCAACTTCATAGTGCAATTCATGGTAAACAACTATATTACCCATGGTCCAGCAGAAAAAGATCCACCAATCAGAGAACCACATCCAACGAAACCCACTAAAACATTCCTTAGAATGACCGTGCACTCCCATGACACACTGTGAATGACATAAACAAGTTGGTCTCCCTTCACCCTTAAACTACTTTTATATTTGTACATATTGGAATCTTTTGCAAAATATATTGTTTCTATACTTATAATCAACAACCTAAAATCAGTAGTTATTATATATATATATATATATAAATTAATGCAACTCTGGACAGAAATACATGTTGTGACATTGCATAAGGTTGTCAAAACAATATCACGATGAATGTGCGCCATAATCAAAGCTAAAGGCAGTCCAACAAAATATTAGAGTATGCAACTTTTTTTTGGCCAGGCAGTGTATAATGAAATAATGTAGCATGGCCCCTTACCACATCCTTCACAGTTTTAGCAATAAATGCGTTGAGTTATTATTAATACAAATTGTATATCCTTTCTTATATGCTGAAATGAGAACTTTCATGACTTATAAAAAAAGTACATCTTTTATATATATATAAAAATATATATATATTTTTTATTATTTATCTTCTTAGTTGGTTTTTAAGTATTTTTTTAATCATTTTTATTCATTTAATTTTTTTCCTTCACCTGTACTTCTTGTCTTTATGACTCAGTGATCATATTAATACTTTGTTTGATCTGTGTAATTTTGTACATCTTATTGAACATTTATATAGAAAAAAATCCACAGTTTTTGTACAAAGTGTGGACTTTTCAGACGATCCCTTACCATACCCTCCATGGTATTAGCACATTTTAGTACAACGTGTGGACTTTTCAGACGATCCCTTACCACACCCTCCATGGTATTGGCATGTTTTAGTACAATGTGTGGACTTTTCAGACGGTCCCTTACCACACCCTCCTGGGTATTAGCATGTGTTAGTACAATGTGTGGACTCTTCAGATGGTCCCTTACCACACCCTCCACGGTATTAGCACGTGTTAGTACAAGGTGTGGACTTTTCAGACGGTCCCTTACCACACCCTCCATGGTATTAGCACATTTTAGTACAACCTGTGGACTTTTTAGACGATCCCTTACCACATCCTCCATGGTATTAGCATGTTTTAGTACAAAGTGTGGACTCTTCAGATGGTCCCTTACCACACCCTCCATGGTATTAGCACATTTTAGTACAACGTGTGGACTTTTCAGACAACCCCTTACCACACGTTCACATAAAAATGTACTATTTTTGCTGCTCCAAACTTCAAAACCCCACAGAGTGAAAACAACAACATCCTTTTCTGATCATATGTGGATTCTGTTCATATAATAAGGCAGAAAATATATTATTTGTAGCTTTCTATATGATGTTTAAGGCTACACATTTTAGCATTTCTAGTAAAAATACCCTCAAATATAATAAAAAATAATTGACCAGGCATGTAACCGTGTATGTATTGGATTTATGTTTCATCTGTCAAAGCGTTTCTAACTGTTTTTGTTAAGCTGTAGAAACACAATATTAAGCTCCCAAAGGAAAGTTCCTCAGTGATGTCATATCCAACGTTTCACTCACAACAATGTAAACTTGTATGAATGAAACACATCATAAAGTGTTTCACCGCTGTTCAAACGCTGCTCGAATCGCAACATTCATATGGATAAATGTTTCAGATAGTTCCAAAAAGAACACAGCATTCTTCAGCGAAATATTAAGATCAATCCAAACAATGTCTAATATACAGGACATAAATCAGCAAATATACACAGGAGACTGCAGATGAAAAAAGCTTCTGAGCTGCATAATTATTTCAGACTGAAATGAGGCATGCTGTTTTCCAGACCTCATCTGTTTGGCTTAAAGTGTTTTGATGGAAAGAAACATTAGATGTGCAGAAGAGAACACTGAACGAATCATTCAACATTAAACTATGTCTGGTGAGATGGGACAGACCGTACAGGCCCGTCCTGCTCAGCTCAGTACTGTGTGTCCAAATTGATAAGACACTGTAAGATGTCTCCACTGCCAAAAACACTAAGTATTCAAAAATAATAAATGTAAATCTAGATTTGTTTGCCCATGCAAAACTCGTGGCCATGATATTATTTATGTTGTGGGTTGTTATATGGCTTTATACTGTATATATATATATATATATATATATACTGTACAGTATATTATCAAAGTCTTTGCTATTTTCTGGTCTCAAGATATGGCTTGGATCCCTGCTTCAATGTAAGTCTACAGAATTTCTTTGGCCCATTTTTTGTACCCCAGGAGTTACACACTGTTTTTGAAAAGAGATTGGAAACACACTCTGATCTCCAGGAAACCATTGACACGACCATTTATGGTCCATTCCCACACCACTCAAACACACACTGACCTGATGACCCAGTCTCACAACACCCCATTGGCTGGTTCTGATCAGCAGTAAAGCTTCAGTTTGGGTCGTGTACAGTTCAGCGGTTGTAGCCGTAACGTTTCAGAGCCACGAGTGAAGATTTTCTCATGGAATCCCACTAGATTTCCTCTTGTTTCCATTGACTGACCCATCAGTGTCAGAGATCCTCAGCTTGACCTCTATAATCTGGACCTTTACACCTGATTTAAACCCAGTCAGTACCTCCAGAACTGGATTTTACATCATGGGCAGATGTGTGCATGTCTTTCTACTGATTTTAAACAAGTAGATCTGTATAAAATCTGTGCCTATAGAATTCCATAGATTTCCAGAGAGTTCAAAATATTCCACAAAATAAAAAATAAAAAAATAAAATAAAAATTCCATAGATTTCAACAGACTTCATAATATACCAAAAAAAATAAAAATAAATAAATAAATAAAATAAAATAAAAATTCCATAGATTTCCACAGAATTCATAATATTCCACAAATTAAAAAATAAAAATTCCATAGATTTCCACAGAATTCATAATATTCCACAAATTAAAAAATAAAAATTCCATAGATTTCCACAGAATTCATAATATTCCACAAATAAAAAAATAAAATTCCATAGATTTCCACAAAATTCATAATATTCCACAAATTAAAAAATAAAATTCCATAGATTTCAACAGAATTCATAATATTCCACAAATTAAAAAATAAAATTCCATAGATTTCCACAGAATTCATAATATTCCACAGATTTTAAAATATTTGATGGATAAAATGTTTTAGATTTTCCATGTTTTTTTCTTCTTCTTAAACCCCTCTTCGTCTTGTAGCATTTGTGCTCCAGACATGAATGATCCCTTAAATCATGTGTCTTGTTGAGGAGAGGTGTGCTGTTACTTTACTAACAGATCACACTCACCATTTTCACCTGGTGCAGGACGATAGATCAGGTGAAAAATATCCCATAGACTTACATTGAGGAGGGACTTGAGTCAGATCTAGAGACCACAGTATCTGAGACTTGAGGGTGGACTCTATTCACTTGGGCTTAAAAACACTTAGAATCCCCATAACAACGCCCTGGAAACCACCAAGACTTTATCAACTGTATAGCAACACCCTGGCATCGTTGCAGCAACATTTGCATAGGCAAAAAAAAATTTACATTTAAAAATGAATTTGTCTCACCACAGGATCATTTAAAATTAACTAGTTGACTTTCCTTTGTTTATGGACATATGTCGATAACCGATTAATATTTCTGTGCCATCTTCATCATACAGTTTCCATTCTGATCTCATGAAAATTGCATGACTGTGCTGACATATTTGCAAAGTGCTATTACTTAGTTCATTACATGTAGCGTGGTGGTTGTGGTAAAATATCCTCTATGTGGTGAGTTAAATGGTCTCCCAAACAGATGGGGTTTCCCTACCCTAAACCTTAAACCTAAACCTAACAAATGTGAGATGAAAAACACAACCACCTCATTTTGTGCAGCATAATTTTGGGTCTGTTATTTTCTCTCTCTCATTCTGAACACTCTAGTGTTTACTAGAGTCTGCTGATATAACCCTCTGCCCTCACGTGCCATCATTAACAACGAAAACATGCCGTTCTGCCATTTATTGGCCCTGTGTTGAATGTAGGCCAAACGGCCTCTTTATAGAGGCAGTAAAGTCGAGTTTTACCCCTCATGAGCCCTCAGCACAAGTTTCTCCAGACGCAGTCTCAGTGGTAGTTTAACGCAAGCGTGACTTTAACACACAACAGCTGTGCACTGAGAACGCACAACCTCACATGAGTGCCTGACCTAGAGAAGTGTGCACTACTGAGGGATTAATGTACACACCTTTAATCCGATCTGATGTGCCGGACCTCCCACTTTTCACTCTCGTATTAATTGAGCAACTCTTGGTTGTTTTTGTGAAGTCATGCATCACTATTAATATCACTTATATAGAAGGTGATTTGAACAAACCTCTTAACACCAAGTATTCAACTTTGATGTGAAACTCATCCCGCACAGTTTGTACTACAAACAAGTATGATACCTCCATGAGTCCATTCGGAAACGAACTACACTGGTCTTGCTGTGTGTTTCAAGATATAGATTCAAAAGAACCGGTTCATAAGAGTCATTTGTTCAGGAATCAGTCTACACTGGTCACACTGTATATTTCAAGCTATAGATTCAAAAGAACTGACTCATAAGAGTCATTTGTTCAGGAATCAGACTATACTGGTCGTGCGGTGTGTTTCAAGCTATAGATTCAAAAGAACTGCCTCATAAGAGTCATTTGTTCAGGAAACAGACTATACTGGTCATGCGGTGTGTTTCAAACTATAGATTCAAAAGAACCGACTCATAAGAGTCATTTGTTCAGGAATCAGACTATACTGGTAATGCGGTGTGTTTCAAACTATAGATTCAAAAGAACCGACTCATAGAGTCATTTGTTCAGGAATCAGACTATACCAGTTGCACGGTGTGTTTCAAGCTATTGATTCAAAAGAACTGACTCACAAGAGTCATTTGTTCAGGAATCAGACTATACTGGTCATGCGGTGTGTTTCAAACTATAGATTCAAAAGAACCGACTCATAGAGCCATTTGTTCAGGAATCGGCTATACTAGCCGCACTGTATGCTTCATGCTGTAGATTCAAAAGAACCAGCTCATAAGAGTCATTTGTTCAGGAATCGGACTATACTGGCCGCTTTGTATGCTTCGTGCTGTAGATTCAAAAGAACTGACTCATAAGAGTCATTTGTTCAGGAATCTGACTATACAGGTCGCGCAGTATGTTTCAAGCTATAGATTCAAAGGAACCGGCTCTTAAGAGTCATTTGTTCAGGAATCAGACTATACTGGTTGTGCGGTGTGTTTCAAGCTATAGATTCAAAAGAACCACCTCATAAGAGTCATTTGTTCAGGAATCAGACTATGCTGGTCGTGCAGTGTGTTTCAAGCTATAGATTCAAAAGAACCGCCTCATAAGAGTAATTTGTTCAGGAATCAGACTATGCTGGTCGTGCGGTGTGTTTCAAACTATAGATTCAAAAGAACCGACTCATAGAGCCATTTGTTCAGGAATCGGCTATACTAGCCGCACTGTATGCTTCATGCTGTAGATTCAAAAGAACTGACTCATAAGAGTCATTTGTTCAGGAATCTGACTATACAGGTCGCGCAGTATGTTTCAAGCTATAGATTCAAAGGAACTGGCTCTTAAGAGTCATTTGTTCAGGAATCAGACTATACTGGTTGTGCGGTGTGTTTCAAGCTATAGATTCAAAAGAACCACCTCATAAGAGTCATTTGTTCAGGAATCAGACTATGCTGGTCGTGCAGTGTGTTTCAAGCTATAGATTCAAAAGAACCGCCTCATAAGAGTAATTTGTTCAGGAATCAGACTATGCTGGTCGTGCGGTGTGTTTCAAACTATAGATTCAAAAGAACCGACTCATAGAGCCATTTGTTCAGGAATCGGCTATACTAGCCGCACTGTATGCTTCATGCTGTAGATTCAAAAGAACCAGCTCATAAGAGTCATTTGTTCAGGAATCGGACTATACTGGCCGCTTTGTATGCTTCGTGCTGTAGATTCAAAAGAACTGACTCATAAGAGTCATTTGTTCAGGAATCTGACTATACAGGTCGCGCAGTATGTTTCAAGCTATAGATTCAAAGGAACTGGCTCATAAGAGTCATTTGTTCAGGAATCAGACTACTCTTGTCTTGCTGTATGTTTCGTGCTGCTGAATGGAAATGGAGTATTTTAGAACGGTGTTTCATCTCTATTGGTGGAAGAATGCAAGTTCAAGAAGCATTAATGTAACTAAAAGTTGTGAAAATCATTCTGTTTCTGTATTTTTGCCTTTAAGTTTTACCTTTGTGTTGCATTTATTATTCCATTATTTTACTTTGTCTTGAGCGCAGAAGATAATGTTTACCCAGGTGTGATAAATCCAGACACTCCCAGAGCCTCATTGTGATAAATTCACAGTATATATTACTCCTGCATCTCACTTAATCCAGCACACGCTCTCATGGCGGTATAAATCACGGCTCCATTGCCCTGTTGAGCTATCGTTTATACACAAACACTCCCCTGAGCAAATCGCATTCTCTGTTACCAGAGATAGCTCACCTGTGAAAATTCCAGTAAATTCTTAGTGTACGTCATTTATCTATCTAATGGTTTCCTCAACGGGCCTCCAAGATAATTTAATCAGTGACTAGACCGAGTTTCGTGGCCAGTGAGAATTCTTCTCTGGGTGTCATATTTTCAGGACATCTGTGTGCTGACAGTTTAAAAATGACATTAATGGTATTCTTTGGAATTCTTTTAAGATTGTGTGTAACATTTTTGGAATTTCATTGGAAGATTTTTCGCTTGTTGCTCATAATTCTGAAGCACTGACATTTATGAACGCAGAACAGTGATAAAGGAGGTTTTCGGGAGTGCACTTTTATACTTGTCTTCATATCTGTCGTACCCTGAGGGTAACTGTGGTATTATTGTCATTTCTGCAAACTAGTTCCATACATCAAGACAAAAGTCTGAACATTTTCCCATTACATTACTATTTACCAAATAAATACATAAATGGACATTCAGTTATGATTTGAGGGTAAGTTCTGATGATATAATTTATTATTATTATTATTATTTATTAAATTAAACGATATCACCTGATAGTTAGCCTATATATTAAATTATGGTGACATTACACAAATAGGGTGACAAATTGCATAAATTTATTCTTAAAATGACAAAACTAAACAACACCTAATTTTATATAACTGAGTCAATATATAGTGATAAACAGCAGCAACAAACAAAATATATCGCTTTAAAAAAAGAAGGCAAAGTCCCTTTATGAAATGAATCGGACGACCTCTCAATGCTAAATATAACTTTATCATTTACTTTAACCAGTTCATTTCCATGAACTGTCCAAAAGAACCGATTCACTTAAATGATTCAGACATCCCAGCTCTTCATATGAGATATTTATGGTAATAAAAAATAGAACCTAAAAATAACCATGAGAACGTTCTGTATACGTTCTTTTTAGGTTGTCTGACAAAAATCTCCCTGCAACATTCTGGGAACATTAGTTTATGGTTATAAAAATAGAACCTAAAAATAACCATTAGAGAACGTTCTGTATACATTCATTTTAGGTTGTCTCACAAAAATTTCCCTGCAACATTCTGGGAACGTTAGTTTATGGTTATAAAAATAGAACCTAAAACTAACCCTTAGATAATATTCTGTATACATTCTTTTTAGGTTGTCTCACAAAAACCTCCCTGCAACATTCTGGGAACGTTAGTTTATGGTTATAAAAATAGAACCTAAAACTAACACTTAGATAATATTCTGTATACATTCTTTTTAGGTTGTTTCACAAAAACCTCCATGCAGTGTTCTGGGAAAGTTGGTTTATGGTTACAAAAAATAGATCCTAAAACTAACCATTAGAGAACGTTCTGTATACGTTAATTTTAGGTTGTTTCACAAAAATTTCCCTGCAATATTCTGGGAATGTTAGTTTATGATAATAAAAAAATAGAACCTAAAAATAACCATTAGAGAACGTTCTGTATATGTTCTTTTTAGGTTGTCTCACAAAAATTTCCCTGCAACATTCTGGGAATGTTAGTTTATGGTTATAAAAAAATAGAACCTAAAACTAACCATTAGCGAACGTTCTGTATACGTTCTTTTTAGACTGTCTCATAAAAAACTTCTTGCAACTTTCTGGGAACATTGGTTTATGCTTATAAAAAATAGAACCTAAAAAGAACTATTAGAGAACATTCTGGGAACGTTAGTTTATAGTTATAAAAGTAAAACCTAAAAATAACCATTAGAGAACATTCTGTCTACGTTCTTTTTAGATTGTCTCACAAAAACCTTCCTGCAACATTCTGGGAATGTTGGTTTATGGTTATAAGAAATAGAACCTAAAAATAACCATTAGAGAACATTCTGTATATGTTCTTTTTAGGTTGTCTCACAAAAACCTCCCTGCAACATTCTAGGAACGTTAGTTTATGGTTATAAAAATAGAACCTAAAAATAACCATTAGAGAACGTTCTGTATATGTTCTTTTTAGGTTGTCTCACAAAAACCTCCCTGCAACATTCTGGGAATGTTGGTTTATGGTTATAAAAATAGAACCTAAAACTAACCATTAAAGAACATTCTGTATACGTTCTTTTTAGGTTGTCTCACAAAAACCTCCCTGCAACATTCTGGGAACGTTAGTTTATGGTTATGAAAATAAAACTTAAAGAGAACGTTCTTAGAATGTTAGGAAATGATTCCCAAAAAAAAAAATAACCGAACAGAACGTATGCTGGGGAGGACGGCTCAGGTGAGCATGTTCGTTTACATATATAAACATTTCTATAAACATTTTTAATATTACTTGTATTTCAATTTTTTTTCTTTAACAGTATGTAAATGTATGTATATTTAATGTTACTATGCTTTGGCAATATAAAGTTTATTTTTTACCATGCCAATTAAGCTATTTGAATCTTGAATCTTTGTTTACTGTCTCAGGTTTATTGCGGCATGCGCAATATAATGTGACAAATGAAGCGTATTTGTGATGCTACAGCACTACTAGTTAGAAAACAGCTCATTGCTGGAAAAGCGACACTGTTGTGAAAATAGTTGAAAAATGTCGGCAGATGGTAGAAAGTTGAGAGAGAAAAAAATAGATATTGACAAAATATTGATAAATTTTTTTTAAAAATGTACTATTGTTTTTTGCATGTATAGTGTTCAAAATTAGCTCGATTTTGGAGCAAAGGAATTTAAACAAATCCCAGACAGATGTATAACATTAACCATATAATCCCCCTTGACTAGGACACAAATGGCTAAACATTCAGTATGTTCTTCACAAATACAAATCCCTTAAAGACGTGTCCGTGCTGTTAAAGTCCTTTGAAACGTCATGTTTACGAGTTGCTGATGTATCTGTGCCAGTCGCTCTCATAAAGATCTCCACGCTGACCACAATGAGAGCCAAACGTCTCCAGAAAAGAGCAGAACATCCCAGATAAATACAGACTTTCTATTCCAGAACATTAGTCTTGTTTGATCCCTCAGTCAGTTAATCCACATTATAAGTTCAGCCTGATAAAAGCTCATAAAACCACAAAGAGGGAACTGGACTGAGTGTTTGTCTCGGCGCAGAACGACACACATTTTACAGTTCCTCATAAGATCTTCCTGTAAACCTTTCTGAAAGACAGAAAGCTAAAAGGAGATCAATTATACTTATCAAATAAATAAATAAATGGACATTAAAGTTTGATTTAATTGTAAGTTCTAATAATAATATAATTTGTTATTTTTTACTAAATTAACTAATAGTTAATTAATAGTTAATAGACTATATATTTAATTAGAGTGACATTAAACAATTAGGGTGACAACTGAACATAAATGTATACTAAATATAAAATAATATAACTACAAAACACCCTATTTTGTATAACCGAGTCGAATATATAGTGATAAACACAAGCAATTCTCCAAATATTTCTCTTCAAAAAAATAAGGCAAGGTCCCTTTAAGGCTGCGCAGGGGCTCGGGTGAATCATTTCTGTGAACAAGTTCGAACGAACCGACTCACTAAGTATATAAGTGAATTACATATTATTTAGTGTGCCTGGATCATTTGCACGAATTGTCCGAAAGAACCGATTCACTTAAATGAATTAACATTCGGATTTCCCAGCGCTACTTATGAGAGAGAGGACGGCTCAGGTGAGCGTGTTCATTTACTGCCCCAGGTTAAATGTCGCGTTTGCAATATGATGTGACAAATGAAGTGTTTTGTGACGCTACAGCACTGCACTACTCATTGGAAAATGTGAATCATTTCTGTGACCTAGTTCATTTGCATGAAGCATCTGAACAAACTGACTCAGTCAAATGAGTTCCCAACGCTAATAATCAAAAGCGCTCTCCTGGGCCTGGGTAGCTCAGCAAGTAAAGATGCTGACTACCACACCTGGAGTCACGAGTTCGAATCCAGGGCGTGCTGAGTGACTCCAGCTAGGTCTCCTAAGCAACCAAATTGGCCCGGTTGCTAGGGAGGGTAGAGTCACATGGAATAACCTCCTCGTGATCGCTATAATGTGGTTCTCGCTCTCAGTGGGGCGTGTGGTGAGTTGTGCGTGGATGCCGCGGAGAATAGCGTGAAGCCTCCACATACACTAGGTCTCTGCAGTAACATGCTCAACAAGCCACGTGATAAGATGCGTGGATTGACGGTCTCAGATGCGGAGGCAACTGAGATTCGTCCTCCGCCACCTGGATTGAGGCGAGTCACTACTCCACCACGAGGACTTAGAGTACATTGGGGATTGGGCATTCCAAATTGGGGAGAAAAAGGGGAGAAAAAAACCCACTCTCCTGAGCTGTCCTCTCTCTCTCTCACATACATATATATGGTGCTGAAGGGGGGTCTGTGCTGCCCCTGGCAAGATGCCGCCCCATGTTGCACATGCCTAAATCCGCCACTGCCTCTGGCCCTTCCTTGAAGGGTACTCAGCCTTACATGCTCCATTTGGTTAGAATTAGGGTGGGGGCAGTGTTAGGGCATCTGTTGCCTCCCAGGAACAAACTGAGGCCCCTTTGTTCAATGGGCGTTCACAAATCAATGTTACAAATGAAGCATTTTGTGACGATGCTATTGTTATTTATTTTTTGGATTTTTTTCTCCCAATTTGGAATGCCCAAATACCAATGTGCTTTTTAAGTCCTCGTGGTGGCATAGTGATTTGCCTCCGTCTGGGTGGAGGACGAATCCCAGTTGCTTCCACGTCTGAGACCATCAACCCGCGCATCTTATCACGTGGCTTGTTGAGCGCATTGCCACGCCATCCACCGCGGCAACCACGCTCAACTCACCATGCGCCCCACCGAGAATGAACCACATTATAGCGACCACGAGGAGGTTACCCTATGTGACTCTACCCTCCCTAGCAACTGGGCCAATTTTGTTGCTTAGGAGACCTGGCTGGAGTCACTCAGCATGCCCTGGGATTCGAACTAGCGAACTCCGGGGGTGGTAGCCAGCATATTTTACCACTGAGCTACCCAGGCCCCTAGTGACGCTATTGTTAAAATATCTGTAGGCCTACAGTTAGTTCAGTAAATAGCATCACTACTTTTAGTTTTACTTCTCATCTCTGATTTATGGTTATTTACATTTTATTTTTTTCCTGTTGTCTGTGATCCGATCAGAACAGACTGCTTTCAGGTATAATGTCAGAGAAGTGTCAATTTCTATACAATTTCTACAGCTTTCCATAAACAGGCCTTTTTGAGCTGTATTTATTTAACTTCAGCGAACTGTAGGGGTCAAATGAAATAAGAGCCATCTGTAGGTGTTTTGTGTGGCCTTGATTTATAGCACACGGTGTGCAGTCTATTTTTCTTACAGCTGGATTTATATGAAACTGCACCTGTATCTATACCTGTGTATTGCACCCATGGGTACATTTGGTAGCCCTGCTTTTATGAACAAGATAATGTATAAAGACAATAAAAAGTAAAGAAGTATAGATAAGGAGTTTAAAGTTTCTCCGTATAGAAAATAAAAAAACAAAACTTTCATTTTACTTTTTAAAATGTGGCCAATCTGAATTATGATGCAGGACTCGGAAACTTTCCGATATTGTGGATAAAGTCTATATAAAGTCTCAAAAATACCCACTGATTTTGGCATCTCTCTCGCAGCCCTTTCAAAACCTCAACTTTGAGGAAAAATGAGAGACATAGAACAATGCTGCCCTCTATTGAGGCTTTTAGGACACTTTTTTTCTGTTATTAACAGTTCAATCTATTATTTGATAATTGAGCACTCCTCAAAAAAGTCATTTATAATTAAACTCTATACCTTGGTAAATAATAATCAATTAAATAAATAATATTGATTCATTTATTAATCTTTTTGAACTTTGCATTATGCACAATAAAGGCAAGGAAATGAATTTTGCACAATCTGATGCATCTTCTCAGTAATTTATTGCACACTGTAAATTACATCTTATTGCTGTTTGTATTAAAGGTGCTGTAAGTTATTAAAATGTTTTACTACTCCCTGAAAGATATTAATGAATTAACTGTCATGAGATATCTCACCAGTCTGACAGCTCTAGACTGTGCAAACAAAAATGTGTCCGCGGTCACTGACGCTTTCTGCCTGTCAATCATTTTTTGCGTTCTCATAGTATTGAGGTTTAATGCCATTTTTATGCCATGCAATTCATAACAGTTGTCAGCTGAGGGCGCTTTATTATGCTGTTGTTTTTAACAACCATTTATGCTCGTGTTGGTCTCAATAAAGCTCATTTGTTATCTTTGCAGGGGTTTTGGAAAGAGGGGGCGTGGCTAATCCAGCACTCAGTTTGTGGGAATTCTAGAACGGCAAAAATCACTTACAGCACCTTTAATATTGTTGTATTCATTCATTTATTTACTTATTTTATTTTGGACTTGTTTTTTTTTTTATATATATACTGCAGTGTGTCAGTATCCTATATCCCATTCTGTTACCACAGGGAACACCAGCCCCTGACCCATTTAGACAAATTCCGCCTCTAAAGTGTGACAGCTCCAAGCCCCGCCCCCTCTGCCTCTGTCCTGGACCCTGTAAAGGCCTGGCCGTCGTGAGAACCCAGGAATGTCTAAATTAAAAGCAAGCCGTTCACCTTATCGCTCGCTGCACGATGAAATTACATGTTTTTATTGCTTTTCTTTTATGAGTCTCTCTTGTATCTTTAATTCTATTAATAAGTAAAATTGTACTTGGACACTCGAACCAGTGCCATCTGGACACAATAAAGGAAATTACTTCTTTAGTTTGTTTGTCAGGACTAAGGATGCATATGCATCCTTTGCTATGTATTTTACATTCTCAGTGCTACCGTCTAAGGGTTTCCAACCCACATCAAGCTGTGTGTGTATGTATATATATATACACACACACACACACACACACACACACACACACAGTATATGTCCTAAAAATTTGCTGCAGTAATAATGATCTATAAAAAGATATATATAGAGTGAACTCTAATGTAAATATAAAATATTCCAAAAATATTACACAGTGCTTTAGTTTACACAGAGGTGGGTAGAGTAGCCAAAAACTGTACTCATTATACAATTATTTAAAAAAAAAAAAAAAATACTCAAGTAGAAGTAAAAAAGCTAACATAAATAATTACTTAAGTAAGAGTAAGAAAGTATCCAATTAAAAGAGTACTCAAGTAGTAACTTGTTACTTTCACAAATTACATAATGGACGTTAACGCCCTACATTCCATTACATAATACACATTTAACATGCATTACAGAATTATTATTCTTTTTTAATGGAAATTGATGTTGTTCCAAACCCATATGACTTTCTTTCTTCCATGCAACACAATAAGGAGAATGTTTGCCTGAGTCCCCATTTACTTTCAGTGAATGTGTTTTTTTCTCTATATTTTGAAAGTGAATGGTGACTGAGACTCTCAGTCCCTAACATTCTGTCTAACATCTTTTGTGTTCCACAGAATACAAAGGGTCACACGGGTTTGGAACAACATGAGGGTAGGGAAATGATGATGGAATATTAAATTATGGCTGAGCTATCACTTTAAAGAGATAGTTCACCCAAACATTAAAATTCTCTCATAATTTTCGCACCCTCATGCCATCCCAGATGTGTATGACTTTATTCTGCAGAACACAAATGAAGATTTTTTGAAGAATATTTCAGCTCTGTTGGTCCATACAATGCAAGTGAATGGGTGCCAAAATTGTGAAGCTCCAAAAAGCACATAAAGGAATCATAAAAGTAATCCATATGACTCCAGTAGTTAAATCCATGTCTTCAGAAGTGATATGATAGGTGTGGGTGAGAAGCAGATCAATATTTAAGTCTTTTTTTGCTAGAAGTTCTTCTCCCAGCCCAGCAGGGTGTGATATGTAGAGAAGAATGTGAATCACCAAAAACACAAGAAGAAGAATGTGAAAGTGAAGTTATTGATTTAACCACTGGAGTCGTATGGATTACTTTTATGCTGACTTATGTGATTTTTTTCAAGCTTTAAAATGTTGCCACCCATTCATTTGCATTATATGGATCAAAATAGCTGAGAAATTCTTCTAAAAATCTTCATTTGTGTTCAGAAGATGAAAGAAAGTCAAACACATCTGGGGAGGCATAAGGGTGGGTAAATGATGACAGAATTTTCATTTTTGGGTGAACTAACCCTTTTAGGGCTCTTGTCAGATCGAAGAGAGGTTTGGAAACACTTCTAGTATTTATTACGGTGAAAACATGAACAATGTCCCACAAGGACATTATATATATATAATGCTGAAATATAAACCAAAGCAAGACCATGCTTTATTAATGCCTAGTTTTGCTATTTCATAGCTTTTAAAGTCCTGTGTGGATTCTTAAGTGTCGAAAGAATTTAGATCATTATTTCTGTACAGCAGTACCAACACTCCTTAAATGCAGAGTACACAGCCTGTGCAGGGCACCAACCCCGGTCGCGGAACACCCGCTGTGTCCGAAACCGCCCTCTGTCCACTATATAGTGCACTATTTCGGGGGTCCACCTCGTTCCCTACTTTTGTTCAATCATTCTTACTCACAATGCACTCTAATTTTGAGTGTACCTTTGATGTACACTCAACAACGGTTAATTGCCCATAATCCACCGCGGGGAAGATGTACGAGCTGGGAGTTTACTGCTTTCTTCACTCCTGCAATGTTTTATTTCATGCTGAATGTAGTAAATTACTTTTTGACAAATCATTACTTGATTAAAATAACATACAGAGAGGCAAAACATACAGATACATTTTAAAATGTACTCTTTATTTGATCAAATGTGTTTACTCTTTATATTAACACACAGTATATATTAAAAATGACAAACAGAATGAAGATTTATTGTATTAATATATTATTTAATAAGAATAACAAGTAAGGCCCAAGTATTTTAAAAGTTCATATGTGACGTTGTTTCTGCTCCGACACTTGGTGTATACGCCAGCGTCCGAATTCACTCACTCATTTCGTTCACTCACTGCTGAGATATAGTGTACTCACTGCCATTCACTATATAGGAATCAGTGAACGATTTCAGACACAACCACACTCAGGATCGCACATCTCTCACACGGTCCTCACTTTGCAGGCACAGAAATGCTGTCTGTTCGCACTGCAGTTGTCAATCACGTGAATGGCAGAGCAAAAGGCATTTACGCTGAACTTGGAAGTTTACATGGATTTATTCAGTTAATCAGCCCGAAGTAGCTGCAATAGTTTTCAGTACCCCCGCAAAGGCATGGGGTAAATGCATAAATACTGCTCATGACATGTGGGATGCGGGACAAAGCACACTGATTTAAAAACATACACTTAAAAACTGATGTCTTAAGAGCCCATATTTAAAGAATCACCCAGAAAATGACCATCACCATGTCACAGAAAAGCCAGCGTTATCAATAGAGCCACAACTTAACTCAACGTGCTGCCTTAAGTTGGAGCTGCAGTTGTTATCTTGAAATATCCACATGAATTGGTGTTTAATGAAGGCACTGCATGATGAAACTATTCTTTTTTCTCTGTGCAGAGCGAAGAAAGTGTTTCACTTTGTTTGAAGAGCTCGATGCTGCAGCAGTGATGGACTCGGCTTGAGTGACAGTCTGTGACAGCGCACGCAGCTGTGTGAACTTCCGCTGTCGTAAAAGTCCCATTCAATAATTACGCATTAATTAAAATTAAACCCTGTAATGTAACGACAGGAACATTGCCCATTGTAACGAAGTAAACGTAAAAAAAAATTAATTCGAAATTTACTTGAGTGAGAGTAAAATGTACCCACTTTTAAACCTACTCTAAAAGTATATTTTTTCCCAAAAAGATACTCAAGTAAATGTAACGGAGTAAATGTAGCCACCTCTGAGTTTACAACAGTGTTTGCTAACTGTTTAGCCTACATGCACATAAACACATTCACATATTTAGATCCAGATTTTCACATCTATAGCTGCTAAAATGTGACATCTTTGTTTATATGAGTCCTAAATTTACTTAGAGAGAATGTAAATATGAATGAGCAAATCCGATGCGTCCTAGGCTATTATTATGGAGAGAAAAAAAAACTACAATTCCCACGATGCACCTTGAACACCAACCAGAAGTGAAATACACAGCGTCCACGCGGTACTGTTCCGAAAGGGCGAGAAACTTTTTCATTATCATAAAAATCGGAAGCATGATAGTGACTGATTACTATATCAATGTACTGTGGTATTTACATGGTACAGCAGAATTACAATAGTACTTTTTGTGATTGCCTAAAACTTCATCTGCGGGACTTTTATCACTTGAAATGTGGTTATGAATGTATAAAACCACACAAACTCACCCCTCATTATTCTAGAAACATGTCTAAAGATGTTTAGAAGCATGCTTATATTGTGGTGTGAGCTTTATAGTTCATTAAGACATTGTAAATTTCTCTTCTATTAATCTCCTTGTTGTCAGAACAGCTATAAAATACTCCGGGCTTTATTACTTTCACACTAGCAAGAGCTCTGACGTGCCAAAAGCACAGAAAATAAAACACACAATCAAGCTCTTTTGCGTGTGAAAAGACACTTAAAAGCAGATTTGGCTCTGGTTCGACCACCCAAAGTGATTAACTCTACAGAAAACATTAATAGCCCTTTCACAAATTACTGTAGTTGTACCAAGATGGTATTTTCATGCATACCTCTGTAAAATTCCTGTAAAGCTGATCAATGACAGAAAAACATATTGCTGGCCCTCATACAAGAGATCAAGGGCATAGATTTGGCTTGAACATTGGGGGGTTACAGTGTGAAGAATTTACATATTTCCATTGATCATGTTATAAATATTGGGGGGTACTTGCTTGTTTTGATATTTGATTATTTTTTATGAAATTGAAATGCGTACAAATCAGTTTACTGACATTAATCTGACTTTCTTATGATTCATATAAGAATGCGTTTAGTTAAAAACATGTTTCAAGTTCACAGAAATGTGATCTTCGTGTCCAGTTTTGTTTCATAAATTTTTTTTTAAACATTAAGAGATGGACCGATGTATTGGCTGCTGATATTTATCGGCCAATTATTGACCAACGTAAAACGATCTGCATAAGAAGCATGTGAACACCGATGTGAAAAATCGCTAGTTAATTTTATCGCCTTTTCTCCCAATTTGGAATGCCCAATTCCTACTTCTTAGTAGGTCCTCTTGGTGGCGCGGTTACTCAACTCAATCCGGGTGGCGGAGGACAAGTCTCAGTTGCCTCCGCTTCCGAGACCATCAATCCGCGCATCTTATCACATGACTCGTCGTGCATGACACCGCGGAGACTCACAGCATGTGGAGGCTCATGCTACTCTCCGCAATCCACGCACAACTTACCACATGCCACATTGAGAGCGAGAACCACTAATCACGATCACGAGGAGGTTACCCCACATGACTCTACCCTGCCTAGCAACTGGGCCAATTTGGTTGCTTAGGAGACCTGGCTTGAGTCACTCAGCATGCCCTGGATTCGACCTCATGACTCCAGGGGTGGTAGTCAGAGTCAATACTCGCCGAGTTACCCAGGCCCCCAAAATCGATAGTTTATTTATCGTTCTCAGATTTTGCAGAGGTAGGTTTTACCAATTAATCAGTGCCGATAGTTGCTTTTTGGAACTATCATATCGGCAAAATCCACTATTGGTCGACCTCTAGATGGTAGTATTGTTCACCTGTGTCTTCCATAATCAAATACAATTTCATAATGCATGTTTTTTTTTGTTTTTTTGGCATCAGTGCTCGTGTGACGCCCTGCTCCAATAGCCCTGATGCCTCAGTACTCTCACTTGGGCCGCGGCAGTTTCTCCGATGTGTATGAGCCTGCTGAAGACTCATTTCTGCTCATAGATGCAATGGAGAAAGATGCCGACAGATTGAAACACAGCAGGTGAGATGTGATGTAAATGTTCTACACTAGTCATATTGCCTGCCTGATTTAAAGGATTAGTGTTTGATGTTTTCAGGCCATTGGTGCGGATCTGGTGTGGTGTCGGCTTTCCTGGCTTCTGTTGTTGGGTCAGAAGTGTTATGAGTATTATGCCTATATTTTTGGGGTGTAATGATTCAAAAATTCTCATGTTTTGGTTTGTCATGGTTCGGTTTCTTTTTTCTCCCCAATTTGGAATGCCCAATTCCCAATGCGCTCTAAGTCCTCGTGGTGGCGTAGTGACTCGCCTCAATCTGGGTGGCGGAGGACAAATCTCAGTTGTCTCCGCATCTGAGACCGTCATTCCGTGCATCTTATCACGTGGCTTGTTGAGCGCGTTACCACGGAGACATAGTGCGTGTGGAGGCTTCACACTATTCTCTGCGGCATCCACACACAACTCACCACGCGCCCCACCGAGAGCGAGAACCACTAATCGTGACCATGAGGAGGTTACCCCATGTGACTCTACCCTCCCTAGCAACTGGGCCAATTTGGTTGCTTAGGAGACCTGGCTGGAGCCACTCAGCACGCCCTGGATTCAAACTGCAACTCCGGGGGTGGTAGTCAGCATCTTTACTCGCTGAGCTACCCAGCCCCCAGGAACCCTGTTCTTAATGTGTGTCTCAATGCAGGTGGGCAGTCGGGGCATTGAGGTGTCGTGGGCTGGTGGAAAGTGAGGTGATGGACAGATTCTTTCCCATGAAGTGTGCAGTCTTTCCTTGATATTAAAATACTTTCTCGTATCTCAGTATAATGTTCAAGAGTCAACTTCCGACTCAACCAGTGTGTGAGTTTATGGGTGGGACTAGCCTTATATATATATATATATATTAGCATAAAGCTGCTTGGACATTTCTGCAATTCCACTTGGTGCTGTTAGTGGCTCAGTAATGGCACACTTCAGCTTTAAGTGTTTGAATATCTTTGTTACAGTTTGTGAAATTGTGTGTTTTTGTCTTGTTTCTCTTAGGAGAATCTGGCCTTAAAGGAGATGTGTGTTTGTCCCGTCAGGCTGGACGTTCAGTAAACACAACCATACCTGAATATCAGACACTCATCAGCACACAAACACTGTAAATCACATGACATTCACCATGCGATCAGCGTTCTTTCTCATCTGAGCAATTGCACATGTTCCCAGATCAGTAAAAACTGCTTTCCTTAAAGTCACATAACATGAAGTATTATAGAAATGGTTCTTTTAAAATCTCTTGAACCATCTGTAATTGAAGAAAACAACAGCTTTTGTTTTCCTTAAAGTCAGGCATCGTGATTGAACAGAATTCATACTGAAGCGCACAAGTTAGTAACTCCTGATACAATTATTGTAAGGTGAAAAAAAATAAGAGAGGTTTTGGGGAGGATTACTAGTTTACAGGCTTCTTAGCGGACACTCACACAGAACATATTGGCTTGCCATTTGCATTTTTTTAAATGACTTACTGTATTTTCAGCATGTTCAGTCAGTTTAAAATTGTTACATTTTTGATGCTCTGTGATGTGGATCAAAGTCATTTTAAACTCCTGATAACCGAGCATGACTGCTGTGTGCATTTTTGATTTGTAAATAGTAGCACCTATAAACATGCAAAAAAAACAAAATAAAATTCTGGTTCAAACATCATCTGCAGCCTGAAACTGAACTTTTGATCAGATTTTAGGAGTGAATGCACTTAACTGCATAGAGAGATATAGGATGCTCCCTTGCTCCCTATTTAGTGAATGACTTAACCTCCAGTGTGCTGTCTGTCTGCACTGGTCTCAGAACAGTTTGAAATGCACCTTATTTTCATCCTAACTCCATATAAAGCCTCTGAAAAGACACATTTTTCAGCTTTTGGATAAATACATTTATTCTCAGTGTGATAATGTACAGTAAATATAGGAATGCATTTACTAATCAATAGAACCGTATTGTACAGTGATCATTTATATTCAAATCAAGCTAAATGACCCACAGATGGGTTAATGTTGAAAGTTGATTAAAATAAAATAAAATTCAACTTTTGAGGGAATAATGTCCCAAAATCCACATATGTGGACATCATGTTTATCAGTGCGCTGATGCACGAAAAATGTATGAATTTTTTAAAGTGTCATATCAAACGAAACTAGAGACTCAACCAAACCAGTTTCAATTTAAAAACTTAAGAGATTTCTTACCAGAGGCACTTTTGTTGGCTCTGCACCTGTAGGAGCGCTTCAAGGAAATGCTATGTCACATGACTCGGTCCGCCAGAAATTTAACCCTTAAATGACAGTCTAGAGACTTGTAAACAGTATTCAGTCGGTTTAAATTAATTTTAATCATGCGTTGCTTATAGCAAACGCATGTGGACATGGGGGCCGCACAAGGTTAAATCTGCAAGCAGGATAAATGTTTCCATGAGCATTAATATGGTTATAAAATCACCATCTGTTCAGTTCCAGCGCAAGAATACAACCTGTGAAATTTCCAGAACAATGGAAAATAAGACAAATACTCATGCTAATCACAGACCAGTGCAAGTTTAATGCCAAAAGCAAATGTTTATATTGTAATCTTCTGTTACATGCAAATCCATCACAGATCGAGCAGAGATTCTATATACTTGTCAATCTGTTTTTATAATACTGTTCAGCATTTATACCAGAAAATAAAGAGTCCAAGTAACAGTAAAAACAACTATTTTTAAAGGAATGTTATGAAGAGCTTTTAAAAAGCAAAAGCATTTTGGAAATTGATGTTTATGGAATGTTTGAGTGAGTCAATTTGATGTGATTTTATGATCACATAAACAGCTGAAATGAAGGACTTTAAAGCCGTTTGCGTGTGCGTTCAGTAGTGTCATTATCGTAACGTCAAAACATCATCTATCCCCGAACGGACTGATTCCACATGATCCGACCGTCATCTCTCATCTTTACGGATCCGCTGGCGACGAGTTCTAACGCGGCAGGGAAGGCGCGGTGCTCCGCCTCTCGAATGCGCTCTGATAGGCTATCTTCTGTGTCATTCACCAGGACAGGAACTGCCTCCTGTACAATGATGGCTCCGGCATCCACTTCCTCCTGTTGATTCAGATAACACTTTAGAAAACCAGACAACAGTATTTACACTCAAACTACTAAACTTTGAATGCTTTATATGAAAGTCTGTGTTAAATGTACATGTTTAGTGTACACAGATATGTCCATTAACCCTCCTGTGGTAAATACATTTTCCTCATTTAATAAAAATGGTTTCCTTTATCTGAGCAGTAGAAGACTTGGTGACTTACTTCATTTGCCATCTGAACATACAACAAAAAACTGGGCTTGATTCGATAAGTTTAAGTGGTTGAAAAAAAAAAAAAGCTTTGGTATTCACGGTCAAAATTGACCGACCATTGAAAATGAATGGGAAAGACCAAAAAAAAAATAGTTTTTTTAATTATCTTTCAAAAACAATCAATAAATCAGCAACAATGCAGAAAAACACAGACAGAAATTACAGGGTGAGACTCTAAAACATCCTCAGTGCAAAACATGCACACCCACTCACACACAAACACACTTATAGACACACAAAAATGAACTGGCGAGACTATAACACACTCACAATGCAGAACACACACACACACACACACACACACACACACACACACACACACACACACACACACACACAAAACCATGGCATCAATAAGTGGAACTCTTCAGCCATCTTTTGGTCATTGTTGGCATTACAAGCCGTCTCTTGTTTTCCAGCTAATGACAGCAATCTGACAGACACACACACACGTTTGCAAAATAAATTGTTACTATACAAAAAAGCTTGAAATTGCAAAATGTTTACTCTGATTCTTCTGTTTTATACTCTAATTGAATTTTCAGAATTTTGCAGTTTATTTCTGTTTCTTGATGTTCATTTTCTTGACATTATTATGCATTTACTTTGAATTAATACATTTTTATGTCTGAAATTATTGGTAGAAAAATGTTTATTCTGTGTCTTCTCTTTGTAACACCATGGTCAGGTTTGATTGCAGCATAATGACATAAACTGCACAAACTGACACTTCAAATACATTTTAAAATACTAAACTTTGACAAATAATAGTTTGATAATGTCTAAATATATATCCAAATGCATATCTTGTGATAAAATATAAAATTAGGATACAACAAGTCATCAGACTACACAGTATGTGTCTACAGTCATCTACTGGCCGTTACTGGTTTTTACTGGTTTTCAAGTCATGTTATTTATATTTTGTTCTCCAGATGGCAGCAATCTGCCTCCAATTTGTGTCACATTCTCATATTTTCTTCATGTTTCAATTTATAGAAGTGTAGGTTCTGAATTATTTTATTTATTTATTTTTTTCAAAAATGTACTTATTTGTATATAAAAATATTTTATATTTTCTTAGTTCAGGGTAGAAATGGTATCATTATCATAAAAAAAATAAAAAAAAAATAAAAGGTGTAACACATCTGAACCTTCCTGTCAAAAATGACCACGAATACCAAAGTGAGGTGCTATTTTTCAATACCATAGGAGGATTAAAACTATCTGTTCTTTTTGGGAACATCTTAAGAAACTTCAAGAACATGTTTTTGTCACCCCAAAATAAAAAAGAAAGGATATTTATTGTTTAAAATGAAGCCTTTTTTTTTTTTTTTTTTTTTTTTTTAGCTCCACTGAGATTTTATTTTCATTACTGTAATGTGAAAACGTCTGAAAAATGTGGAAGTAAAACACAACCTGGACATGTTTTTTGTGAGGTCTGCTTCTTTACTTTTGGATGTATGGTATATTTGACCAAAGTCCTCCTAAAATAACTTTCTTTGTTGTGTGTGTGTAACTTTACAACAAGGTTTTATTTGCCAACATAAATAAATAGATTTAGAAATAGAGTTTGTCCATTATTGTGGCATCACTTATTTACGTTTTAGACAGATTTAATGCCGCTAAATAATGTTGTTTATCTTACCGCCACAAAGTGTACAGTGCAGCCAGTAACTCGAACTCCCGCCTGCAGCGCCTGTTTCTGAGCGTTTACACCTTTAAATGACGGCAGCAGTGACGGGTGAATATTCAACATCTTTCCTGTTTACCAAAAGAAAAATGTCAACAAAAACAACAATAAACCATGAGACCACATACTACATTACACGAGTCTTTACTACTGTGCAGCACATGTTCATGTGCCTTTATTTAGACTGAATACATTATATATTGTATGTTTAGTTAATATTAAGATGTAAATGATCTTAGTTTTCTTTAATCACAATTAAGTGAACAAGTGTTGAAATGATCTAAAATGCACCCTAAATTTTAGTGGCTGTTGCTATTTTTGCCATGTGCTTCTTCTAACATGACAAACTGGCAATTTATCAAGAAATATTCCAAATGTTCTGTAATTGAAAACAAAATGAGTTTTCTGAAGAAAAGCCCCAGTAAGGGATGAATATTCAAAATCTTCCCTGTTTGACACATCAACAAAAACAACAATAAAAGTACATACTATATTACATGGACCATTCCTATAACGCAATACACATCGTATGTGTCTTAATACAGGGGATTTAAAAGTGGGTCCAGGGACTCCCGAGTGGGCCATAAGGGGGTGCACGGAAAATTTGGGAGAGAAAAATATATATATATTTTTTTACAATATGTACTTTTAGGGCTGTTAGCCTAAGAAATTAATTATCTAGGTTTAACACAATAAAAATAACACATTTACTGAATTTGATATTATTATAACCGTTACATTCTGCATTCTATAGACTGTTTGGATATTAATAGAGTAAAAACACCTCCTGAGACCCCCACATGACTGCTGTGTGCATTTTCCATTCCCCTTTTTGATTTGTAACTAGTAGCACCTAATAAAAAAAAAAACATTTCTAGAGTAAATAGTTTTCCTAAAATGTTATGTCCTCATATGTGGACAGCGGGACTAAACAGTGAAATTGTAAGTAACACCAAGCTATAGGAAGTCTGATTTTGTTTCATCAAATAGTTTATGATGTTTCCAGGAGTGTTGATTATTCCTGTTTGAGACGTTACAGACATTACATCAGAAATTATCATAATTAATTCAGATTCAAAGTAATGTCCAGCATCATCCAATCACTGTCAACCATGTTAAAATAAAATGATACATTATAAATTCTGAATCTATGTACTGATTATCATTGTCACATGTCTGTCAAACATGTTGAGTGATCCAAACATCATCTGCAGCCTGAAACTGAACTTTTGATCAGATTTTAGGAGTGAATGCACTTAACTGCATAGAGAGCTATAGGATGCTCCCTTGCTCCCTATTTAGTGAATGACTTAACCTCCAGTGTGCTGTCTGTCTGCACTGGTCTCAGAACAGTTTGAAATGCACCTTATTTTCATCCTAACTCCATATAAAGACTCTGAAAAACACATTTTTCAGCTTTTGGATGAACCCATGTGATAATACACAGTAAATATAGGAACACATTTATTAATGTTTATGAATAGAACCGTATTGTACAGTGATAAAATAAAATATAACAAAATGTTTATTAAAATGAAGTTAAATGACCTACAGATGTGTTCATTTTGAAAGTTATTAAAAATAACTAACATGTTTTGTTTTTTTCAACGTTTGAGGGAATAGTGTCCTAAAATCCACGTATGTGGACATCATGTTTATCAGCGTGCTGACATGCAAAAAAAAATTATGAATTGTTTAAAGCCGCATATCAAATGAAACTAGAGATGCTACTCTTCACACCCAAACAGGTTTCAATAAAAAAATAAAAAAACGTACCAAAGGCACTTTTGTTGGCTTTGCGCCCATAACGTTGTTGCGTCATGTAACTCGTGTGACATGTTTAACCCTTAAATGACAGTCTAGAGTCTTGTGAACAGTATTCAGTCTGTTTAAATTAAAATTATGCGTTGCGTATAGGGAAGCCAAAATACAACATCCACGCATGTGGACGAGGGGTCGCAGGGGGGAGAATTTATACTATATAGCTGCTTCATACCCTACAAGGGGTGCTTGACAAAGTTTTCATCTATCATATCACAATTAAGGGCGTATAGGGGCAAATAAAAATAAATGTCCCTATTTTGAGCATGCGATATTTCTGCCATGTCCCCAGGAACATTAAGTTTAATTTAATGATAAATATTCCTATATTTATTCCTTTCTCTAATTGAAATATTTAAAACCAAACACTTTTTCTTGGGAATATTGTTTTAATTAGTAATCAATTCACAGCCTCGGTATCACTTGGTGGGAATCTGCTGAAAGCGTTTATACTCACCGTTCCATTTCCTGACGAAGGGTCCAGTGAGGATTCTCATGAATCCAGCCAAACACACGAGTTCCACCCCAAACTCCTCCAGAACTTTATCTATAGTGCCGTCAAACTCTGCTCTGCTGCCGTAAAGCTTATGATCCACAAGCTGACACACACACAACCACTCAATTCACTCACTTGATTTTAAAACACAATTAACGGTCTTCTCATTGCATTCGCGTCCAAACCAGTATGTTTTCTGCACTCTCTGAAATTCTATACATACAGTGACAAAATTTGGTCACGAAACAACTTCTGAATGTATTGCTTTATGCTGGTTGTGTCATGCCTTCTAAGGACATTACAATATGCTTTGCAATTTTTGTAAAGTGAAAAGTGTTTGACTGCATTTTTCAGACAAACCCGTGTCTGAATGCCCGCCATGGAAGCTCTCTTCAGTCCCACCACGCCCGGTCTGTTTGATATGACCACCACAATCTCAGCAGAGCTCGAGGGTTTCTTTGCCTGATCCATCAAAGCTTGAAGATTAGTTCCTGTCAAACACAAAACAATCAACAATGAAAATGATGTAATTATTTCAATACGGTCTCACATAAGACTCTAGAATTCGGTTTATAAACACACACCAGTTCCAGAGATGAGCACAGCTACTTTTGTCCTCTTGCGTGTGGCATTCTCCCCGTGAGCTGCTCCGTTCTGCAGGGTGCTGGTGTCAGGTGAACGGCCGGGACTGTCCTTTAAACTCGCCTCCAGGTTTCTAATGACTACAGCCTCTGCTCCTGTACACACATATAAACATGCATTGAACACAAAAACGTATGCACACCAATCAATAAAGCACATTTCCCCCAAATATTACTGTAAGGTGAAATATGAGCTTGTCATGTTTTTGTCAGATTCACTCTTATATTAAGCATCACTGAATTCAAAGCATGTCTGTATCTCACCAGGTTGTTTGTGAGCGATTGATCCGATGATCCAGGCTTCCTCATGCGCCTGCAGAAGCCTCAAAACCCTCTGAGCATCCCGTTTACTGACCACCAGTACAGCCCCCAGACCGCAGTTAAATGTGCGTTTCATCTCCTCCTCTGACAGACACCCCTCACGCTGAAGCCACGAGAACACGGGAGGAATACGCCAACGGGACGCGTCTGAAACACAAATCCTCAATGCTTATCAATAAAGACGTGTCTACTGTACAAGCAAGTAGTGCGAAGTGACACGGCAAATCAAGATCGCACACAATCTAGTCAACCAAGATGTCTACACTGCATTATAATGAGGAATACACCTTTTGACGAATGGATTTTCATGATTTGAGAAACATTTTTAGAAGCCGATTAATCAACTGATATTTTCTGCCGGTAATTGGCCATTTTCTATTTTTACGTTTCAACTAAGCCGTCTACACTGCATTACAATCCAACACTTTTTAACCAATACATTTCCATGACTGTTAAGTTGTTTGTGATTATGGAAAAGGGATTTTAAAAAATTAGTGATAAACCAATATATTGTCCAAACCGATTAATCGGCCGATAGTTGACCATTTTTTTTTTTTTCAACTTAACTGTGTACATTACACTATTATAAGGAACACAACATCTTTTGACCAACCAATTTCCATGACCTATTCAGTTGTTTGTGATTATAATATACTTGTTTTTAGAAATTAGTAATAGCCGATTAATCGGCCGGTATTTGGCCATTTTCTATTTTTACGTTTCAACTAAGCCGTCTACACTGCATTACAATCCAACACTTTTTGACCAATACATTTATGATTTTTTCAGTTGTTTGCGATTATGGGATACACATTTTTAGAAATTAATAATAGCCGATTAATCCGCCGATATTTTCTGCCGGTATTTGGCCTTTTTCTATTTTTATTTTTCAACTAAGCCGTCTACACTGTATTATAATCCAACACTTTTTGAACAATAAATTTCCATGACTGTTAAGTTGTTTGTGATTATGGAAAAAGGATTTTAAAAAAATTAGCAATAGACTGATATATTGTCCAGGTCGATTAATCGGCTGATATTTGGCCATTTTTTTTTATCATTTTTAACAACTTAACTGTGTACACTACACTGTTATAAGGAACACAACATCTTTTGACCAATCAATTTCCATGACCTATTCAGTTGATTGTGATTATAGTATACACATTTTTAGAAATTAGTAATAGCCGATTAATCAGCCGATATTTGGCCATTTTCTATTTTTACGTTTCAACTAAGCCGTCTACACTGCATTACAATCCAACACTTTTTGACCAATACATTTATGATTTGTTTCAGTTGTTTGTGATGAGATACAAATTTTTAGAAATGATAGTCGATTAATCGGCCAATATTTTCTGCTGGTATTTGGCCATTTTCTATTATTTTTATTTTTCAACTAAGCCGTCTACACTGTATTATAATCCAACACTTTTTGATCAATGAATTTCCATGGCTGTTAAGTTGTTTGTGATTATGGAAGAGAGATTTTTAAAAATTAGCAATAGACTGATATATTGTCCAGGCTGATTAATCGGCCGATAGTTGGCCATTTATAATTTTTTTTAACATCTACCACATTACTCTATTATGAGGAACACAGCACCTTTTGACCAATCAATTTCCATGACTTTTTCAGTTGTCTGTGATTATGGTATACACATTTTTAGAAATTAATAATAGCCGATTAATCGGGCAATATTTTCTGCCGGTATTTGGCCATTTTCTATTTGTATTTTTCAACTAAGCCGTCTACACTGCATTACAATCCAACACTTTTTGACCAATACATTTATGATTTTTTCAGTTGTTTGTGATTATGAGATACACATTTTTAGAAATTAGTGATAGTCGATTAATCGGGCGATATTTTCTGCCAGTATTTGGTCATTTTTTATTGTCCAGGTCGATTAATCAGCTGGTATTTGGCCATTTTTAGATTATTAGGCATTGTCCAATAACTGCATCAGACTGGTCGATTAAGTAAGGAAAAGTATGTACTGTATCAGTCATTAAAGGCAAGAACTTCAAGACCGTGACTAGTCAAAGATTTATAGTCGAGATGAAGATGTACAGCTTCTGCTGCTCACCCAGATCCACAGCCAGTTCTGCTGGGAGAACTCGAGGAATATTCTCCACAAGTCCACCGCCTGTGATGTGAGCGTAGGCCTTCACCACTCCACTGCGCAGGATTGGTTGAAGCAAACGACTGTAGATCTTTGTTGGAGTGAGGAGAACCTCACCTACAAACAACAACACAAGCGTAAGGTGGGAATGTCATCGATTGAAACATTTAGGATTATTTTGCTTAAAATATTGATCACATCTTGTTTGCAGGGGAGCATACAAATGTTTTGTCTAGTCAAATGCTCTCTAGAATAAGAATACGTCAACACTGGGAAAATATCTGTCATTTCATGGTGGCGTTTATACAAGTAGCTGTGAGCAACAAGATTTCTAACTTATTCCCCTCACATTGACGCACCGATATTCTGTCCTGGTTGTCCGAACGGAGCAGGTGAGTTGTACTGCAGTCCGGTTCTCTCCAGGACTTTGCGCACCAAACTGAAACCGTTACTGTGAACTCCAGAAGAGGCGACACCAATGAGCAGATCTCCCTCCATGATGTCCTTCAGTCGGGGCAGAATGGCTCCTCGCTCGACAGCCCCTACACAGAACCCTGCCAGATCATACTCACCGGGACCATACACACCCGGCATCTCTGCTGTTTCACCACCTCAATAAATGCACACAAAACACGTTTACTTGTGTCACTCAAATTTACATAAAAATATTTAACTACAACCCATTATAGGAATAGGATCCATACATGCCAAGATAAAACTATTAAGTATAACTCACCTAATAAAGCACATCCAGCCATTTTACAAGCTTCCGCGACCCCACCAATGACAGCAGACGCAACTCCAACGTCCAGATGTCCACAGGAGAAGTAGTCGAGGAAGAAGAGCGGTTCTGCACCCTGAGCTAGAACATCATTCACACACATGGCCACCAGATCCTGACCCAACGAGCTGTGGATGTTACACGCCTGAGCAATCTGAAGCCATCAATGACACACAAGAAATTATTTATTCATGATGTTCCTACAAGAGGTCGATAGTGGATTTTGCCGATACTGATAACTAGGCCGATAGCGATTATTCGACCTATAGTTTTCAAAATCGATGTATAGAATGTAAAAAAAAAAAAAAAAAAAAAAGTCTTAATCTTTCCTCACTGTGAAGGGCACAGACATACAGGTGCATCTCAATAAATTAGAATGTCGTGGAAAAGTTCATTTATTTCAGTAATTCAACTCAAATTGTGAAACTCGTGTATTAAATAAATTCAATGCACACAGACTGAAGTAGTTTAAGTCTTTGGTTCTTTTAATTGTGATGATTTTGGCTCACATTTAACAAAAACCCACCAATTCACTATCTCAAAAAATTAGAATATGGTGACATGCCAATCAGCTAATCAACTCAAAACACCTGCAAAGGTTTCCTGGGCCTTCAAAATGGTCTCTCAGTTTGGTTTACTAGGCTACACAATCATGGGGAAGACTGCTGATCTGACAGTTGTCCAGAAGACAATCATTGACACCCTTCACAAGGAGGGTAAGCCACAAACATTCATTGCCAAAGAAGCTGGCTGTTCACAGAGTGCTGTATCCAAGCATGTTAACAGAAAGTTGAGTGGAAGGAAAAAGTGTGGAAGAAAAAGATGCACAACCAACCGAGAGAACCACAGCCTTATGAGGATTGTCAAGCAAAATCGATTCAAGAATTTGGGTGAACTTCACAAGGAATGGACTGAGGCTGGGGTCAAGACATCAAGAGCCACCACACACAGACATGTCAAGGAATTTGGCTACAGTTGTCGTATTCCTCTTGTTAAGCCACTCCTGAACCACAGACAACGTCAGAGGTGTCTTACCTGGGCTAAGGAGAAGAAGAACTGGACTGTTGCCCAGTGGTCCAAAGTCCTCTTTTCAGATGAGAGCACGTTTTGTATTTCATTTGGAAACCAAGGTCCTAGAGTCTGGAGGAAGGGTGGAGAAGCTCATAGCCCAAGTTGCTTGAAGTCCAGTGTTAAGTTTCCACAGTCTGTGATGATTTGGGGTGCAATGTCATCTGCTGGTGTTGGTCCATTGTGTTTTTTGAAAACCAAAGTCACTGCACCCGTTTACCAAGAAATTTTGGAGCACTTCATGCTTCCTTCTGCTGACCAGCTTTTTAAAGATGCTGATTTCATTTTCCAGCAGGATTTGGCACCTGCCCACACTGCCAAAAGCACCAAAAGTTGGTTAAATGACCATGGTGTTGGTGTGCTTGACTGGCCAGCAAACTCACCAGACCTGAACCCCATAGAGAATCTATGGGGTATTGTCAAGAGGAAAATGAGATACAAGAGACCAAAAAATGCAGATGAGCTGAAGGCCACTGTCAAAGAAACCTGGGCTTCCATACCACCTCAGCAGTGCCACAAACTGATCACCTCCATGCCATGCCGAATTGAGGCAGTAATTAAAGCAAAAGGAGCCCCTACCAAGTATTGAGTACACATACAGTAAATGAACATACTTTCCAGAAGGCCAACAATTCACTAAAAATGTTTTTTTTATTGGTCTTATGATGTATTCTAATTTTTTGAGATAGTGAATTGGTGGGTTTTTGTTAAATGTGAGCCAAAATCATCACAATTAAAAGAACCAAAGACTTAAACTACTTCAGTCTGTGTGCATTGAATTTATTTAATACACGAGTTTCACAATTTGAGTTGAATTACTGAAATAAATGAACTTTTCCACGACATTCTAATTTATTGAGATGCACCTGTAGATACTACAAGAGTCACAGATGTAGTTTATTGTTCAACCAAAATCCCAATAAAAACCAAAAAAGATTTTCATGAAGATTTGGTTCATAGCGTGGGACTTTTAACTATAAACAAGCCTGAAACACACCAGGGACTCTTATTTTGAAATGACAGAGACTTTGCTCATTTACAATGCTCTAGAGTAACACGGAGGAATAATAAAAAAGAAAAATATCGGCAACTATCGGCACAGATTTTTTGCAGAAAACCAATAGTTCCAAAAAGCAACTATCGGCACCGATTAATCGGTAGAACCGATATATCGGCCAACCTCTATTTCCTACATAATTAATGCAGCAACTTATTACAATATATCCAGCAGAATGCACTAAAAAAGCCCTTTAAAATTTGTATCAAAATTTTTAACACCAGAAACTGTAACTATTTTTTGAAGAATGTTCACTGCTTTTTTTCTAAAGAGCTGCAGTTCATTGTAACTGTTAAGCTCCAAAAAAAAAAAAAAACAAAAAAAAGACAGAAATTTCATTTTTGGCTTGCTGAACTTTTCCTTTGATTGTACCTTGAGTTTGGTGCCCACTCCATCAGTTCCAGACACCAGGATGGGGTCAATAAAACCAGCTGCTTTCAAATCAAAGAGTCCCGCGAACCCGCCGAGCTCTGCATTACACCCTGAAGCAGAGATGAAAATGACAGATAAAGATATCTGATCTGGCGATTGATCTTCTCTTGGCACATGCTAAAGCACTGAGAAAATAACATGACATATTTATGATCAAACGCTGATCATACAATGCCATTCTTAGTTTGAATTCTACAAAGCTTGAAATTAAATGTACTGAAGCACTGAAATGATAATAGAAAATTGAGCCTATTTTGGGACGTTACATGTGAGTCTCATTATTCTCAATGATTTTGTTTACTGTAGTACCATATTTCTTCTGTATTAAAATAAGAAAACATACACACACACACACACACACACACACACACACACACATATATATATATATATATATAAACATACACACACACACTATATATTACACATTCATATTGCACATATATACTGTATGTGTGTGTAATATATATTTATAATATATGTGTATGATATATATCCTTTTTTAAATGTTTTATATTATTTTTTTTAATTACAAGAAAACACTAATGCAATTATGTGTAATAATATATATATATATATATATATATATATATATATATATATATATATATATATATATATATATATATATATATATATATATATATTACACACGTGTGTGTGTATTTACGGTTTATTTTTATGTGTGTATACTGTATGTGTGTGATTTATAATATATACACACACACATACAGTATACACATAAATAAACAGTATATATATATACACACATACACACACACACACACACGTGTGATTTATTTTTTTTATATATATTTATAATCACACATATTATAAATATTATATATATAATATATTTGATTATATATTACGCACACAGCATATATGTGCAATATGTATGTGTAATATACTGTATGTACATATATATATATATATATATTTATGTGCGTGTGTATGTGTGTGTGTGTGTATATATATATATTACACACGTGTGTGTGTATTTACGGTTTATTTTTATGTGTGTATACTGTATGTGTGTGTGATTTATAATAGGCAAAACACATTTCTATTATTTCTTATGGGATTCATATTCAACTGTAGGTTATAACAGAATGGCACAATCATAAAACAAAACATGGCAACAATGAAAAAAATGAAATGACCCCTGTTCAAAAGTCTGCATACCCTTAGTTCTTAATATTGTGTATTGCCCCCTTTAGCATCAATGACAGCGTGCAGTCTTTTGTAATAGTTGTCTATGTGGCCCCAAATTCTTGCAGGTGGTATAGCTGCCCATTCGTCTTGGCAAAATGCCTCCAGGTCATGCAAAGTCTTTGGTCGTCTTGCATGAACCGCACGTTTGAGATCTCCCCAGAGTGGCTCGATGATATTAAGGTCAGGAGACTGTGATGGCCACTCCAGAACCTTCAACTTTTTCTACTGTAACACTGGAGGGTCAACTTGGCCTTGTGTTTAGGGTCATTGTCGTGCTGGAAAGTCCAAGAGCGTCCCATGCGCAGCTTTCGTGCAGAAGAATGCAAATTGTCTGCCAGTATTTTCTGATAACATGCTGCATTCATCTTGCCATCAATTTTCACAAGATTCCCCGTGCCTTTAGAGCTCACACACCCCCAAAACATCAGTGAGCCACCACCATGCTTCACAGTGGGGATGGTATTCTTTTCACTATAGGCCTTGTTGACCCCTCTCCAAACATAGCGCTTATGGTTGTGACCATAAAGCTCTATTTTGGTCTTGTCACTCCAAAGTACAGTGTGCCAGAAGCTGTGAGGCGTGTCAAGGTGGTGTCGGGCATATTGTAACCGGGCTCTTTTGTGGCATTGGCGCAGTAAAGGCTTCTTTCTGGCAACTCGGCCATGCAGCTCATTTTTGTTCAAGTATCGTCGTATTGTGCTCCTTGAAACAACCACACTCTCTTTTTCCAGAGCAGCCTGCATTTCTCCTGAGGTTACCTGTGGGTTTTTCTTTGTATCCCGAACAATTCTTCTGGCAGTTGTGGCTGAAATCTTTCTTGGTCTACCTGACCTTGGCTTGGTATCAAGAGATTCCTGAATTTTCCACTTCTTAATAAGTGATTGAACAGTACTGACTGGCATTTTCAAGGCTTCGGATATCTTTTTATATCCTTTTCCATCTTAATAAAGTTCCATTACCTTGTTACGCAGGTCTTTTGACAGTTCTTTTCTGCTCCCCATGGCTCAGTATCTAGCCTGCTCAGTGCATCCACGTGAGAGCTAACAAACTCATTGACTATTTATACACAGACACTAATTGCAATTTAAAAAGCCACAGGTGTGGGAAATTAACCTTTAATTGCCATTTAAACGTGTGTGTGTCACCTTGTGTGTCTGTAACAAGGCCAAACATTCAAGGGTGTATAAACTTTTGATATATATATATACACACATACACATACACACACACACACACACATATATATAATATATATTAATAAATAAAAAAAATAATGTGTGTATTTGTGTATATATATATATATATATATAAAATCACCATACATTAAAGGTGGTACAACAAACTACAAATACTAACATGATACATTACAGTAATGAAAAGGAGTTTTGTTTTGTGCATTACCGTAATACACATTCGTAAAATTGTTCATTTATGTTTTTCTTTATGCAAAATATAATTTCTTACTTTTGATTTTGGTCTGACATGTGAGTCCAAAAAACGTTTCAAATATAACAGAAAATAATTCGAGGAAATACTGTTCGTTTGTCAAGGATTTAGTTCACTGGATTATCCAAACATAAGGATTCCCATTTCATTTCGTCTTATAAAAGAATTATTAAATGAATAATTGCTTGTTTGAGGCAATGTGTGTTATGTGTGCACCTGCTCGTGATGTAGCCTTCGCCAGCGGTTTGATAATGTCCACCAGTCTGTTTCCTGCGGCGATGTCCACACCGCTGTCTTTATAAGTCAGTCCTCTGATGGACAAACAGACACAAGCATCAGAATAACAGCACTTTATGACACTTCTGTCCCATATTTTTGTAAAAGTGTTAGTAATATTGAAGACTTACACATCCTCATTTTTTTAACCTCTTTAAAGGACATCTGCTTTGAATGTCTTTGAGAGGATGCAGATTTGTCATTATTTACTCGTCCTCATGTCATTCCAAACCTTTATGACTTGACTTTCTTCTGTTAGGCAGAATCTTCATTTCAGTCACCATTCACTTTTCATTGCTTGGTCCATACACTTAAAGTGAATGGTGACTGAGATGAACATTCTGCCTACTAGAAGAAAGTCAATCATACAGGTTTGGAACGACATGAGGGCGAGTAATTGATGACAGCATTTTCATTTTTGGCTGAACTAAATCTTAATGTTAGTATAAAATACTGCCTTTGGATTTCCTTACACCATATGCTTTTTAACGTTGTTTGTGGTAGTATTTCTTTATATCATTTCCAGTGGTGCCAACCGGTTAGTTGTGAAGTTAACAGTCTCTAAACACACACCTGGAGCGAGTGAGGTGAGCAATGGCGCGGTGGCCGATGTCACGGCGGTAAACAGCATCGGGGAAGCTGATCGCAGCCACGCCTTCATTAGCGCTGTGTAACGCGCTCTCAAGCGTCGGTCGAACCGCGGTGACCGTCAAAACACGCCCACCGTTAGTAATAACCCCGCCCCCTTCCTTCAGGGCGGTGCCTGCGTGAAACACCTGGATGCCCATCTCTGATACCCGAGACAATCCTGATAATATAACAAACAATTGATCTTTATTCGACAAATATATTGCTAAACGAGCTCATTTATGGAGCACAATAAAGTAAAACATAATTTATGATAATCATACCGGTGATGTCCAGGCCCTTCTTATATGATCCTGGATATCCTCCGCTGGCCATGACGACAGTGACGGCAGCTGCGTCCGGTAGCCACTCCACTGGAGTAGAGTGTAGTGTGCACTGCAGAGTGCTCTTCAACACCTCATACAGATCGGACTTCAACAACGGCATCAGAACCTGAGAGACAAACATCCATATTAACACATGAACCACCTACAAACATCAGCAACAGAAGAACATGCAAAGAAAAGCAATTTTTACGATGTAATAAAATTGGTTTCGGTCAAAAATGACCGAACAATATAGGAAGGTTAACATATGGCAAAAAAATAAATAAAATGACGGCAAATATACATTCATTAATGCCACAAAGAAAAAAAATGTGTACTTATTTTTGGGTGAATTTCACAAAACCCATCAAGAAAATTATGATAATTTAAATTGTAAAGTATTTATACAACATGGTTGTATTTGTTGTTCTGTATTTTATACCGATATCTATGTGCCTAGATGCGATGATTTGTATTATAATAATGTAATGAGAAAAAAATTATATATATAAATTCCCCATTATAATAATGTGAATTTGGGGTGCAATAGAAAATTATGTCACAATGGACATACATCTTAAATAAAGACAGGCTACATTTTTGTGCAAAATGTATTTATTTTCTTTTTTTTTACATTGCTTTCTTTTGATTCTGGGGTGAAATGTGACTTGGATATTTCTTTGAAAGATTAATTTCTCGATTGCGTTGATAAGGTGTTGCCAAGCAGAACCAGTTTTACAGAATATGCAAATCTTAAGTTTAACCCTCCTATTCTGATCAAGTAGGGCCATTTTACTGTTCACGGTCATTTTTGACCGGAAACATTAAAGGTTTAACTTTATTTATTTTATTTAAGAAATTATAAAGTTTCTTCTTCCTTGAAGTAAAAACAATAAGATTACGCACTTCTTTTGGGATTTTATGTTTTTTAGATTCTTATTTACATATAAATTTCTCAATTTCAACATTCCTTCGCATATGCAAATAAGCACATTTATTAACTTTATTCACTACTAAAAACCTAGTTGAAACATGAAGAAAATATGAGAATGTGTTCTGTATTGGTGGCAGATTGCTGCCATCTGGTAAAACAAAGGAAATAACATGACTTGAAATTCATGTTATGACAATAATAGCCAGTAGGTGGCAACAGTGTTCAATGCAGGCACCTTCTGTGTAGTAATTCTTAATTGTATCACAAGTTATACATTTGTATATATATTTAGACATTATCAAACCATGTCAAAATTACAATTAATATTATTTCTATTACAGTATTTGTGTGTCTGTGTGTGTGTGTATGATGCATTGTGGGTGTTTCGTGGATCTCACCCCCTCATTTATGTGTTTGTATTCTGCATTCAGGGCTGTAACCAGGGTTTGAAAATTAGTGAGGTCCACGGTGAGATGTCTTTACCAAAATTACACCTATAAACGAAACATTTTCTATACTTACCAATTTAATATAAAAATTAAAGGACAGAAACCAATAATAATACTGAAATTATTTTTTAAATCTCAAATGCAGTTAACAATATTAACACTGAATTTGTCACATAGAAATGCACATTTGACAAAGCAATGATTTTGAGTTGGGCAGCAAAATGTATTCATATTAACTACCGAAAAATCAGCAAAAGTTAATTAACAACTAATTTATCTAAGGCTATGTAATCTCCGTTACATCTTAATATTATCCAAAACAATCAATTGTTTTCCTTTTGCCAGACTCTTAATTATTTAAAGGTGCACTCAGTAATTTGTTCCCCTTTAAAAAAAAGTTTTACTCCTAAATAAATGAATTATAATTTGAAACGTATAAAATCATGAGATGAGGACTCTAGTCGTAACAGTGACCTTATAAAAGCTGTTTTATTCTACATGGGGCAGGGGCACCCTCAAAGGGGCTGCCATTTTAGAGTCACATGACCAGCCGAATACTACTCGTTTAAACTCAGTAACCGTCTTGTGTTCTTGGACACTTTCACTCTTGGATTAATCATGGCTGAATGTGAATTTCTACAAATGGCATCTGTAACTGAAAACTATTAATTTTGAACGCTGCTGCATCCACACCACTAGGTGTCACTGTAAGTCCAAGAAGACACGAGCAAAAAGTTAATGAGTGCACCTTTAATTCACCTTTTTTAATTAAAGTTCATTAGAACTGAACATATTAACAAAGGAGAAAAAGTCATAACTTCATATTTAATTCATGTGTCCAGGCTTTATAGCTTTTTTGTTCAATTCTGCTTTGTAGTTGCCTTTATGACCATTTACCACTGTTCGTGCATAGTATCCAGAGTTTAACTATGGTATTAGTAAGATCATGATAATCACAGGTAACATTTATTATACAGTATTTCTGGTAAAATACCATAGTTACTTCTACAGTTAATATTACTACAGTAACTGTCAGGTATATTTCAATAAGGGTGCTGATTTGTAGCATGAAAAGCCTGTAATTACCTTATGTTTTCCTGTTTACCTCGTCACTGTAGTTTAACATGACGGGCTGTTTAATCTTGTTTCAACTATAGCTTCAGCACAGAGGCTTTAAGTGTCTCATATCAGATGGGTTCATAACAGATCATTCTGTGTCAAATTCAAATGGGTCGCATGCGACTCGCACTGTGTTATCCTCGGGACAGCACGCCACAAGCGCAGAGCAGGTTCATCAGATTAGTGACACCGGTCCCGCATTTATTCTGCACTGCACAGCTTCAGGTAGCACCATTTCGTCACAATCTTGTAGTATTTGCAGACACTAAAGAATCCAGCCAACTGTCTAAACTAAATTATACATGCATGCAGACACTCAAAGGAGTTTTCAACTGCTTATTTTTTTTATATTCAGTTGTACATAGCATCAAAATTTATTTTTGAATATGAAAATTGTACTGAGGTCCGGACATTGGTGACCTCGTATAGATTTTATTTGACAAAATAAAAAACTAATTATAGGGTTATCAGAGTGTGTTTGTGTGTAAGTGTGTGTGTGCATGTTTTATAGTCTCACCCCTTCATTTCTGTGTGTTTGTTCTGTATTGTGGCTGATTTATATATTGTTTTTGGTAAATAAACAAAAATTGCTGTTTTTTCATCTTTTCCATTCATTTCCCACAATCGGTCAGTTTTGACCGCGAACAGTAAAGATGTTGCTTTTTTATTTCAGATGGTAAGTGGAGGAAAATTCACCAAGTCTTGTACCGCTCAGATAGAGGAAACCATTTTTATTACATCGTAAAAATTTATTTCGGTCAAAAATGACCGAACAATATAGGAAGGTTAAAATATGGCCAAAAATAAATAAAAAAATACACACTAAAAACATGACCCTTTTAAACATGAAATATTAAGTGTACACAATGTCAGATTAAAATCATAACCAAGATTAAATCAATTACTTAACAGGGATGCAGACTCAGTGTCTGATGTTCCTCAGAGACACAACATGTGTCAACAGATAAACTATAATAATATTAATGTTTGTGTGCTGTAAGCTCTAGATGTGTGAGCGCGTTTTAACCCCTAAGTGAGGATTAAACAAACCTTCTTACCTGACACTCAGGGTCACCAAACCGACAGTTGAACTCTAGGACTTTTGGTCCCTGTTTAGTTAACATCAGTCCAGCGTACAACACACCTGAGAGAGGAACTTTGCTTACATGATCATATTAAAAGAGAACCAGCATTATTAAATACATAAATACAGTTAGTATGTTGGTGTGACCAAAATCATATTGCAAGCATGATATTAAATTACTCAGAGAGATACATATCATGACAGTTAATATTTCTGGAGAATCAACATAAAAATAAATTTATATTACAAATCCATCAAGACTTTTTTCCTTTTAATTTAAAAATGAACGGTGCTACATCTCATTTGATTTTTTTGATTTTAAAGCTAAAAAATTTCAAAAAGTTAAAGCAGTGAAAAGACTTAATTAAAAAATATGTTAAAGCTAGTCGTTCAAGTTAAAAGTTAGTTTGTTTAAAAAAAGTGCTGAAGTTGTTAAAAGTTGTTAAAATTCAAAAAGTTAGTTGTTAAAAGTTGTTAGTTAAAGTTCTAAAGTAAAAGATTTTTTTAATGTTGTTGAAGTCAAAAAGTTCAAATTGTTACATTTGTTAAAGTGAAAAAGTAAAAAAAGTTGGTTGGTAAAGTTATTAGTTAAAAAAAGAAAGTTTTAATTAAATTTAATGTTGTTAAAAGTTAGTCGCTAGTAAAAAAGTGTTGATGTTAAAATGTAAAAAGTTAGTTGTTAGTTAAAACTAAAGTAAAACAATTTTAAGTTGAAGTTAAAAAGTTAAAATTGTTAGTTGAAAACAAGTCGTCAGTGAAAACGTTAGTTAAGTTGTTTAACGAAAAAATCGTCATTAGTAAAAAGTGTTAACGTTTTTAAGGTAAAAATTGTTCGTTAAAAATGTTGAAGTTCTTAGTTAAAAGTTTAAAAGATATATCAAAATCTGTTCGCAATTTAGCATCTTCAATGTCTTGGCATAATTTTGTTTAAATGTGGTGACAGTCTCATGAATCACCTAGGAGGAGTATTTAAAAGTTCAGAGACTGCAATATTAAAAAAATCCAAAATGGCCAACTTCTTTTTGGGCGAAGCTAATAACTATAATTATTAAATTTGTCCGGCTTACAGAGAACTATATATGTACCAATTTTGGTGACTGTAGGTGAAAATAGGGGCGCTACAGAAACCATCATACACGCCCATTTTAAAGGGAGCATTACAGAGCCCATGCGTGAACTTTTGCCCAGACCTAATGGCCGACGACACTGATGTGTGTACAAAATTTCATGAAATTTTAAGCATGCCATATATGAACACCCAAATATAGGAAGAAAGGAATAACAACAATTAATGTGTTGCTGTGGCAACAATATTTAAGATATCAAATATTCCTTTACAAGTTTACATCAGCAGCATCTTGACATTATTCTAAGGAATTTTGAAACAATTCATGTAAACACAAGAGGGCTATTTCAAAGTCTGTTAAAAGTGCCATACTTCCTTCTTCCAGTTGGTGGCGCTATGACCGTGACCCATAATAGCCGCATCCATGTGATTAGCCTCCATTACCAAATACACAGCTGAATTTTCATAAAAATCACAATGCACACAGAAGATATAAGGCACTTCCTGTTTCCCATTTTTGCCTAAATATATTGCTTCGCCATGGCGACACCATTCAAAATATCAAAAATCTGTACGTAATTTATCATCTACAATGAAATCCTTAAGGAGTATTTAAAATTCCAGAGCATGCATTTTTTTCAAACAATCCAAAATGTCCGACTTCCTGTTGGGTGGAGCTTATGACTGTCAGCACGAAAGATGTCCAGCTTGATGAGATCTATATGTGTACAAAATTTAGGGATGGTAGCTCAAAAGGGATGTGCTACAGAGCCCCCCGAACTTGCCCATCTTCTTGTTGGCGCTACAGAGCGCACCTCCCACCGCAACTTTGCCCAGCCCTAATCACCGACGACTCTGATGTGTGTGCAAACTTTCAAGAGTTTTCATATAATAAAATAAAAATAAATAATAATAATAATAATAATCCTTAGAAGAACAATAGGGGCCTCCACACTTTCAGTGCTTGGGCCCTAATAATATGTTAATTTTGTTCATATAAAATAGGCAAAAGTAGGTAAAACAAAAGTTAATAAAACTGTCTGTTCAGTTATTTCTTTAAGGTGACTTATTACATGAATAACTGGCCTGAAGTGGATAAACTCACCAACATACGGTGTTCCCTCCTCTCTCATTCCATCCACAGTCTTCTGAAGAACAGATTTCTTGATCTCTTCCAACATTTCATCATGAACCTTTAAACAGACACATAATTCACATGTTACCAGCGCTGTCATTCACTGTTTTAACTCGGTCACTCCGGGATCGCTGTAGGATATCATGACGTACTGTATATAATATAGCAAACAAATCATTTTGACTATTCACAGTCACAATTAACTTTCTTTGTATGATAAAGAGCACTATTAACATTCTGCTAAACATCTCCTTTTGTATTGAAAAAATAAAAAATAAAGTCATGCGGGTGAGTAAATGATGCGACTTTTGCATGAACTCTCTCTCTTTACTTTGTATTTTCAGCGTGAAGCAGGTGTGTTGTTAAAGCACCTGTGGTGTTGGGCAGTACGCTCCCATCCCGCCTGTGTTCGGCCCTTGATCTCCATCCATCAGACGCTTGTGATCTTGTGCTGGAGGCATCGGTGAGACCGTGAAGCCGTCACAGAAACACAAACACTGCAGCACAGAGAAGATGGTTAGTGCTTGGGAATAAAGATGTCTGAGATGAAAAGGAAATATCTTTTAAAAATGTCATTTAAAACTCACGTGTGAGGTTCTTAGAAATGTCATCTTATGTCATCTCAATTTATTTACAAAAAAGGTTTTAATTTTGACTAAAAATGTTGTGGTATAACCATTAAGTGAAAACATTTTTACCTATTAACCTGACTTCTCACCATTTCATTACAATCAAATTATTTAATCATAATAATGATGTCATTTCCTTTTTTATGACTATTTTGTCACATGACTTCCTGCATGTTGGTTAAACCACACTGACGGACAAAAGTTTTTCAAATAATAATACATTAAAATAAAATTGCTTCACTGCTTATGTTTCCAAAAATAATAATAAAGATTATGCCAAACTACTTTGACAAATTAATAAATTACAAACTACTAAGCCCCCCCCCCAAAAAAAAAAAAAAAAAAAAAATATATTAATACAAATATTATAAACACTTTTGTTTTTTTATTAATTTTAATACAAAGAAATAGAACATACACAAAATGTTTAGGTTATATGTACTGCAACCTGTTCTTTTACTCATGTCTTATTGTTTATAAAATGTATTTTTCATTTAAAATGGGAGCTTGTGGAAAAACATTTTATTGGCAACAATTAATGCGGTTGTTGCACATTCGGCTTTTTCTTATTTTAAAAAAAAATATTAAACAACAGAATAAATAATACATTTTATATTTTTTTTTATATATGAATCAATATGAAAATATTACCAAATTAATGCACATTTTACAGAAAGCATTAAAATATAATTAAATAAAATATATGATATTGAAAAATAAAACATTGTATACATTTTTTAAATTAATATAATATTAATCTATTTTAGCTTATATTTTATTGCTGCCGGTTCTTTTACTCATGTTTCTACTTATTCTTCATATCATTTATTTTTAATTTAACCTTTGTGCGACCTTCATTTTTGTTTTTTCGATCATTTTGGCTGTGTTAATGACAACAACATTTTGCCAAAGGTGTGTATTTTTGGGGGAATTTTGATATTTCAGCCTCAGTTCCTATAATACATCTATATTACACTGTGTACACACAATAGTTACACTCAGGACCTTCAGGACAAAAATGTCCCCATTGAAACCCATTAAAACTGCAATATTTGATCCCAGTGCCATTAAAGCATAAAATCATGAATTCTATGATATTATTTTTTCATTCCGTAGTCCTGGCTTCAAAATTTACATTTTATATATATTCCACATGATGGCGCCATTGTTCTCATGTTTAGCCTATGGAGCAAATACAAGCTTTTTCCCTATTCTCTGTTTGTTCTATTAGAGATCACTGCAGGACAACTGAATAAATGATGCAGCTAAAATTGTGTGTGTGTGTTGGTATGGATGTCAGAGTGTGTTTTGTATGTGTGTATTGAGAAGTGTGTGTGTGTGTGTGTGTGTGTGTGTGTAAAAAAACAACAGTGGCATTATGTAAACAAACTGGCATTTAAAGGGTTAAAATCCTGAAAATGAATGAATATTTGGTAGTTATGATCAGGACTGATGTTGGTTAAAGAATCTAAATCATTGAAAGTGGAAAATAATATTAATATATAATATTATTAAGGCAGTTTTTTGACGCTGACATTTTTGTCCTGTAAGGACCTCTGAATAACTTTTATATTGACGCTCAAAGTTTAAAATGTTGACCTTAAATGGTAGCTTGTGGAAAAACACATTGCCTATGTTGCTATGTTGTACGTTTGACATAAAACTTTAAAACTATTTAAAAATATTATATTTACTTAATTTTTTTTAATTAATTTTAATATGAATAAATATAACATATTAACCGAATTTACCTTGTATTTTACTGTAACCTGTTCTTTTACTTGCGTTTCTACTCACATTCTTTATATTCTTTATTTTTAATTAAAATTTTACCTTAAATGGTAGGTTGTGGAAAATAAATGTCATTGTCAACAATTACTGCTGTTGCTATGCTGTATATTTGACAAATAAAACTTTAACTATGTGTGTTATAAAATATAAATACTCACAGATACTTCCTCTCCTTCAAGTAGTTCTTCCACCACCACAGTCTCACCAGCAGAACCAAACGTCTTATCCTGAAACATTAATACACAAATACTGCAACAAATGCACCATTTAAGGGTAACACAGTAAAGTGTGTTATCACATTTCATTCTTTTAATTAATAAAGAACATACTGTATTTAGTGTAAATGTCAGTGATTAGACACTGATGGCAGAGAGCTCCTGACCTTCATCATGTCCAGAACCGCCTGACAAGCCTCGTCTTTATCCCGAGCGACGACAACACCTTTACCTGCGGCCAGACCACTCGCTTTCACCACCAGAGCTGGAAAATCAGACCTGAACAAACAGAATCACACACATCTCACCTGTAATGAACAGACACTTCACTTTTAAAAGTTCCAGAAGATGCCTTGGGTTTGATTTTAATATTTAGCAGACAGTTTATCCAAAGCAACTTACAAATGAGGAAAAGCAATTGATCATACAGGGAGCAATAATATTAGTGCATCTTTAAACAGACTGTATTAATTTGGTTGATCAGGTTTATTTCTGATGTTGAGGTGCATCTCTGCTGACCTCTAGTGGAATCAGTTAACTTCTGAGGTGAACGTCAAACAAGATTTTGATCTGAAGATATTACAATCTACCTTAAATACCTATATTAATATGAATGCTTCAACAGATAAACTGTATACACATCAACACATGAGTATAGTGTGTGGCCCTCAGTGTATGTTGTAGACATTTACCCTCGAATGTATCTGCAGGCATCGTGTGGATCAGTGAATGAGCTCCAGCGAGATGTTGGAATACCGTGACGATCCATGAAAGACTTTGAGAAACTCTTGCTGGCCTCCAGCTGTGCAGCCTTTGCCGACGGGCCAAAACACGCCACGCCCGCTGCTGTCAGGTCATCTACTATACCTATAAGATTTACTCAGGTTTATTCATAATAACCAATTGTCACCCGCAATGTATGTGAAATAGCACATCTGGAACGCGGGACGGCGTCAAGTTCTACTTTAAGCAACATATTTAAGTACAAAAGATCTGATAAAGATCTTATAAGCATCTAATACTGTAAACATCTGATAAACGTGATGCTGTAAACATCTGATAAATATCCAATAAACATTTGATACTGTAAATATCTGATACACATCCAGTAAACATCTGACAAACATCTAAGAACATCGGATAAACAACTGCTAAACACCTGATATTGTAAATATCTGATAAACATCTGATACACATTCAGTAAACATCTGACAAACATCTGATACTGTAAATATCTGATAAACATCTGATAATGTGAACATCTGATAAATATCTGATAAACATCTGACACTGTAAATATCTGATACACATCCAGTAAACATCTGATAAACATCTGATAATGTAAATCTGATAAACATCTGATAAATATCCGACAAACATCTGATACAGTAAATATCTGATACATATCCAGTAAACATCTGATACAGTAAATATCTGATACACATCCAGTAAACATCTGATAAATATCTGATACACATCCAGTAAACATCTGATAAACATCTGATAATGTAAATCTGATAAACATCTGATAATGTAAATCTGATAAACATCTGATAAATATCTGACAAACATCTGATACAGTAAATATCTGATACATATCCAGTAAACATCTGATAATGTAAACATCTGATAAATATCCGATAAACATCTGACAAACATCTGATATAGTAAACATCTGATAAACATCTAAGAACATAGGATAAACAACTGCTAAACACATGATATTGTAAATATCTGATAAAGGTGATGCTGTAAACATCTGATAAATATCCAATAAACATCTGATACTGTAAATATCTGATATACATCCAGTAAACATCTGATACACATCCAGTAAACATCTGACAAACATCTGATAATGTAAACATCTGATAAACATCCAATAAACATCCGACACTGTAAATATATGATAAACATCCGATAAACATCTAATAAACATCTGATAATGTAAATATCTGATACACATCTGATAAATATCCAAAACACATCCGATACTGTAAATATCTGATACACATTCAGTAAACATCTGATAAACATCCGATACTGTAAATATCTGATACACATTCAGTAAACATCTGATAAACATCCGATACTGTAAATATCTGATGCACATCTGATAAATATCTGATACTGTAAATCTGATAAACATCTGATAATGTAAATATCTGATACACATACCGTAAACATCTGATATTGTAAATATCTGATAAACATCCAATAAATATCTGATAAGAATCTCATGAACACTATGCATATAAGCATGGGCCGTCTTCAGAGGGTGTCTCAACTTGAGTGAGTTCCAAAACTTAGTGAGCTGCCTCGCGGTCTATAGTCTAGACAGGCAGCACCCGAACTGAAATGGAACCTCATGTTTGTGTTTTATCAATCAGTGTGATCAACAGATGATGTTGCTTACCTGCAGCTAATGGCACTTCTGGACCAACAACCACAAGCCCCACGTTATGATCTTTACAGTATTGAGCTAAAATATTGTGATTGCTCACAGACACCGCTGAGAGACGAGAGAGACAAATAAAGAGGACAGCACAAGAAATAAAATATTACAAACAGAATTATTATATATTATATTATTTTGCAAATGATAATAGCTGCAATAAATACTTCTTTTGACTGTCTAAGTGGGTACAATTATCAGCCAATACCGAAAATCTCAAACTGGCTGACATATAATGGATTGATTAGTATTATTAACCAGATTAAAAGCATGCTGGCACTCTTACCAGAGTTAGAGATCTTCCCACAGTTGGCGGTGCCTGCGTTACCGGGAGCCACGAAGACTTGCTGAATATGAGGTGACTGTGCCAACTTCCAAGCCAGCGCATGCTCTCGTCCTCCACTGCCAATCACCAACACCCGCTCTGCCATGATGCCTAGCAAACACAAACGTTTATCTGTAATATTACAAATGTAAACAAACATTTGACAAACTTTGTTTTACAATGATTTTATTACAGGTAAGAACAACATGTACAGTGCATCCAGAAAGTATTCACAGCGCTTCACTTTTTCCACATTTTGTTATGTTACAGCCTTATTCCAAAATGGATTAAAATTCATTATTTTCCTCCAAATTCTACAAACAATATCCCATAATGACAACGTGAAAGAAGTTTGTTTGAAATCTTTGCAAATTTATTTAAAAAAAAAAAAACCCGAAAAAAAATCACATGTACATAAGTATTCACAGCCTTAAGGTCCCACAGTTAACAGTGCATGTCAGAACACAAACCAAGCCATCAAGTCCAAGGAATTGTCTGTAGATCTCCGAGACAGGATTGTATCGAGGCACAGATCTGGGGAAGGTACAGAAAAATTTCTGCAGCATTGAAGGTCCCAATGAACAGAGACCTCCATCATCCGTAAATGGAAGTTTGGAACCACCAGGACTCTTCCTAGAGCTGGCCGCCCGGCCAAACTGAGCGATCGGGGGAGAAGCGTCTTAGTCAGGGAGATGACCAAGAACCCAATGGTCACTCTGATAGAGCTCCAGCATTTCTCTGTGGAGAGAGGAGAACCTTCCAGAAGAACAACCATCTCTGCAGCACTCCACCAATCAGGCCTGTATGGTAGAGTGGCCAGACGGAAGCCACTCCTCAGTAAAAGGCACATGACAGCCCACCTGGAGTTTACCAAAAGGCACCTGAAGGACTCTCAGACCATGAGAAACAAAGACTGAACGCTTTGGCCTGAATGGCAAGCGTCATGTCTGGAGGAAACCAGGCACCGCTCATCACCTGGCCAATACCATCCCTACAGCGAAGCATGGTGGTGGCAGCATCATGCTGTGGGGATGTTTTTCAGCGGCAGGAACTGGGAGACTAGTCAGGATCGAGGGAAAGATGAATGCAGCAATGTACAGAGACATCCTTGATGAAAACCTGCTCCAGAGCGCTCTGGACCTCAGACTGGGGCGAAGGTTCATCTTCCAACTGGACAACGACCCTAAGCACACAGCCAAGATAACAAAGGAGTGGCTCCGGGACAACTCTGTGAATGTCCTTGAGTGGCCCAGCCAGAGTCCAGACTTGAACCCGATTGAACATCTCTGGAGAGATCTGAAAATGGCTGTGCACCGACGCTCCCCATCCAACCTGATGGAGCTTGAGAGGTCCTGCAAAGAAGAATGGGAGAAACTGCCCAAAAATAGGTGTGCCAAGCTTGTAGCATCATACTCAAAAAGACTTGAGGCTGTAATTGGTGCCAAAGGTGCTTCAACAAAGTACTGAGCAAAGGCTGTGAATACTTATGAACATGTGATTTGTTTTTTTCTTTTTAATAAATTTGCAAAGATTTCAAACAAACTTCTTTCACATTGACATTATGGGGTATTGTTTGTAGAATTTTGAGGAAAATAATGAATTGAATCCATTTTGGAATAAGGCTGTAACATAACAAAATGTGGAAAAAGTGAAGCGCTGTGAATACTTTCTGGATGCACTGTACATGCCAAACATCAGGCAATAAAAATTCACCAGAGCTCAGGGCAAAAATGCCACTGAAAGTAACAAAAATAACCCAGATATTTCAAATATGGTGCAAAATGTTATCTTAATATTTGCTATATTTCAAGATATTCTATTCTAGGTACATCAAGTCTCTGCAGTAGAGGTCGACCAATAGTGGATTTTGCCGATACCGATAACTAAGGTGGTAGAAAAGGCCGATAACCGATTAATCAGCCGATAGTTTTTCAAACTGATTTATAAAATGCATATATATATATATATATATATACACACACACACACACAGGTGCATCTCAATAAATTAGAATGTCGTGGAAAAGTTCATTTATTTCAGTAATTCAACTCAAATTGTGAAACTCGTGTATTAAATAAATTCAATGCACACAGACCGAAGTAGTTTAAGTATTTGGTTCTTTTAATTGTGATGATTTTGGCTCACATTTAACAAAAACCCACCAATTCCCTATCTCAAAAAATTAGAATATGGTGACATGCTAATCAACTCAAAACACCTGCAAAGGTTTCCTGAGCCTTCAAAATGGTCTCTCAGTTTGGTTCACTAGGCTACACAATCATGGGGAAGACTGCTGATCTGACAGTTGTCCAGAAGACAATCATTGACACCCTTCACAAGGAGGGTAAGCCACAAACATTCATTGCCAAAGAAGCTGGCTGTTCACAGAGTGCTGTATCCAAGCATGTTAACAGAAAGTTGAGTGGAAGGAAAAAGTGTGGAAGAAAAAGATGCACAACCAACCGAGAGAACCGCAGCCTTATGATTGTCCAGCAAAATCGATTCAAGAATTTGGGTGAACTTCAAAAGGAATGGACTGAGGCTGGGGTCAAGGCATCAAGAGCCACCACACACAGACGTGTCAAGGAATTTGGCTACAGTTGTCGTATTCCTCTTGTTAAGCCACTCCTGAACCACAGACAATGTCAGAGGCGTCTTACCTGGGCTAAGGAGAAGAAGAACTGGACTGTTGCCCTGTGGTCCAAAGTCCTCTTTTCAGATGAGAGCAAGTTTTGTATTTCATTTGGAAACCAAGGTCCTAGAGTCTGGAGGAAGGGTGGAGAAGCTCATAGCCCAAGTTGCTTGAAGTCCAGTGTTAAGTTTCCACAGTCTGTGATGATTTGGGGTGCAATGTCATCTGCTGGTGTTGGTCCAATGTGTTTTTTGAAAACCAAAGTCACTGCACCCGTTTACCAAGAAATTTTGGAGCACTTCATGCTTCCTTCTGCTGACCAGCTTTTTAAAGATGCTGATTTCATTTTCCAGCAGGATTTGACACCTGCCCACACTGCCAAAAGCACCAAAAGTTGGTTAAATGACCATGGTGTTGGTGTGCTTGACTGGCCAGCAAACTCACCAGACCTGAACCCCATAGAGAATCTATGGGGTATTGTCAAGAGGAAAATGAGAAACAAGAGACCAAAAAATGCAGATGAGCTGAAGGCCACTGTCAAAGAAACCTGGGCTTCCATACCACCTCAGCAGTGCCACAAACTGATCACCTCCATGCCACACCGAATTGAGGCAGTAATTAAAGCAAAAGGAGCCCCTACCAAGTATTGAGTACATATACAGTAAATGAACATACTTTCCAGAAGGCCAACAATTCACTAAAAATGTTTTTTTTATTGGTCTTATGATGTATTCTAATTTTTTGAGATAGTGAATTGGTGGGTTTTTGTTAAATGTGAGCCAAAATCATCACAATTAAAAGAACCAAAGACTTAAACTACTTCAGTCTGTGTGCATTGAATTTATTTAATACACGAGTTTCACAATTTGAGTTGAATTACTGAAATAAATGAACTTTTCCACGACATTCTAATTTATTGAGATGCACCTATATTATATATATATATATATATATATATCTCATTCTTTCTTTATTATGGCAGGCAAAGACAAAGAGTCTAAAATGAATAAAGTCCCTGATGCAGTTTCTTATGCAGTTTTTCAATAATAACCAGAACAAATAAAAGTTTGGTGCATACCGCTGGACTTTTAAGTATAAACAAGCCTGAAACACTCTGGGAACTCTTATTTTGAAATGACTAAATGATGAAAAAAAAAAAAACTATCGGCAACTAACGACATTTTTGCTGATAACCGATAGTTCTAAAAATCAACTATCGGTACTGATTAATCGGTAAAAACTATATAGCCAGAATATGAAAATGTACAGTGACTGAAGACTGTATAGAGCTGTATAATGTAACATATAGAGCAGGGCTATTCAACTTCATCGACAATTATTTACAATGTTTACTTGTGTTAGTTGTGATACCTTGTACATTATTTCCAGCCAGTGTTGGGTAAGTTACTCAAAAGTAGTAATCCACTACAAATCACCAATTACTTCTCTAAAAGATCAGATTACTTTACTGATTACTTCATCTAAAAAGTAATCACATTACCAATTATTTTACTTTTCCTATGAACGTTTTTGGGTTTTCCGTTCAAATTCAAAACGTCTATATTTCCTTATGAAACGCTAACAGACATACATATGAATTCTTATTTTAAATGTACTACACATTATTTTAGCACAAGTAAATGTACTTAAAAGTATTTACTTTAAAAGTCAGTAACTGTGGGGGGCCTGGGTAGCTCAGCAAGTAAAGACGCTGACTACCACACCTGGTACCAAGTTTGAATCCAGGGCGTGCTGAGTGACTCCAGCCAAGTCTCCTAAGCAACCAATTGGCCCGGTTGCTAGGGAGGGTAGAGTCACATGGGGTAACTTCCTCGTGGTTGCTATAATGTGGTTCTCGCTCTCGGTGGGGCGCGTGGTGAGTTGTGAGTAAATGCCGCGGAAAATAGCATGAAGCCTCCACACGTGCTAGGTCTCCGCGGTAACGCGCTCAACAAGCCACATGATAAGATGCGCGGATTGACTGTCTCAGAAGCGGAGGCAACTGAGATTCGTCCTCCACCACCCGGATTGAGGCGCATTGGGAATTTCAAATTGCGGAAAATCCCCCCCCCCAAAAAAAAAGGCTGATTACAAGAATTTAAAATGTTAAATGTTACACAACTTTTTTTTTACTAAAAAGTAATTAGATTACAGTAACTAATAACTTCGTAATACACCCAACACTGTTTAAAGCTAGCCTATTTTTGTATTTGATAATTAACAGTTATAACTGTTCAGATTTAACGTTTATTTCAATGTATTAAAGTGTTTGAGGTATATAAATGACACACTGCGTTAAGATGTTTGGAAAAATAAATGCACCGCTAATGCAAAAAATAAAAGAAAATAAATAATTTTAAAAATACTCCTGAAAATCAACACCAGGAGGCTGATTTGCCCCTTATTGAAAAGAAAGTACATTTTAACACTGCTAAGCATGCTAAATTAATTCTATATATTATTTTTCCTAAAGAGGCATTTTAATTGCATGAAACATTTGACCTATAGGATGCATTCATGCATTAATTATCTAATCTGCTTGCACTGACCTTTCAGGATTGCTGTGCGACCTTTACACAAATAGCATACACACATACTCTACCAATATATATATATATATATATATGGCAATACAATGGTATTTGTGGCAATATATGTTACTGCATGATTACAATATTCTTTCCTTGGTACCCCTTGGTAAATAAAAAAAAATACAATGGTAGATGTCCAAAAACACTGTATTATGGTACATTTTGTTGGTGTTCAAACACATAAAAACATCAACTAACTTAAAAAGCAAGTCAGATGATCAGTTGGATTTGTCTTGAGTTGAACTTTGGCTCACGAGTCCTCAGATTGTGAAACAGAGGCTATTGATAACCGATTACTAATCAATTAAACACACATGATGATAACTAATTTACTCTAAATCACGAGACTCACGAGTTAGGGGCAAAGTACCCATTTATTTACACCATCTAAACATACATACATACTGTTTATGCTAGTATATGTTTTATATATATTTGTTATTATGTAGACGTGTTGAAACGCCTACAGTTGCATGATATTTGCATAAAGTTAAAAAATAAAGTTTTGCTCTTTGACCAGACACACTACTCAGTGTTTCATGCAAACAGTTTTTAACTTAGAAGGAATAACGTGTCAAATGTAGCATGCATATTAAAGTTATTTCACTGTTATTAAACTATTATTGCTCACCTCTTTCTATCTGTGGTGAAGATGTGTTGGTCGTGTCTTGAGTGTGTGATGGACAGACCAGTAGCGTGCAGAAACCACGTGGAGGAAATACAAATAAAAACTGTTGGATTGATATATCTCTGAAGTGGGCGGAGCTTAGCGGCCCGAAAGTTTTTATTTTAATTTTTATAACAGTACAGGGGATATAAATACAGCAGTACAGCATACAATAAACACGTGAATATTTAAATTTAAAAAAAATTACAAATATTAAACAACAAAAATAATAAGGCGGCCCGAAAGTTGTCTCTAATTGGTCCGGTCCGATGTCTTTAATATTTAACATTCCTATTTAATTTCTTTACACTGTATTTAATTTCTTTACATTGTATCTAATTTATTTACACTGTATTACACACTATTTCACTTCTATGTCTATTAAAGTTGGTCAGTGCCGTTATTTATCACCACGGGATCAACGGGGACTACTTTCTAGTCATGTGGTACCTGTTACTTTTCTCATCGATGGTCTCGATGGACCAATGACAGATGTTTGCGATTACAATATAAATTTATTTATATATAGATATAATTTAATAGAGATTACATTGGCGTATTTCCATTTGTACCTCATGAAACATCCATAAAAATTAAAATATTTAAATATTATACTTTCAAGTTTGCAAATATTTCCATTAAGACAAAAAAACTCTCTGAACTTTGAATGCGGCTCAATGGAGGATCGGCTGTCTGAGCCATTAAGCGCCCCCTGCAGGAATAATTAGTTATTACCGACAAAAATCAATGCAGATTTAATCACATTCATGTTTATATGCGGTTTTATTGTTCATTGAGAATGAAAATATACTTATATGCTTTCTCTATGAAATACCCTTTCTGTTTTTATTGTCTGTATATAGTTATAATAATGGAAGTAAGTAAAATATGAAACTATGACATACTCTCTGCAGTAATGCAAAGTACACCAGAGTTGTTTTAAATTCACAAAAACTGCAGAAAATACTGATATAGCTCTTTCAAACCCTTCATACACAGCTTGAAAAACATTACCTACACATTGGGTTGCAACCCAGCAAAGAATTATCACTACCCATAAGATGGGTTAGACAATCAACCCATAGAGTTGGGTTGGGTGCACAACCCAACATGGTAGGTCTAAATAACCCACGGTTGGGTTTGTCCATATTTGACCAAAATTGGGTTATTTTCGACCCAAAATTTTTTAGTGTATATGACGTTGTCCAATCACAGAAGAGGAAGTTCTGGTGTGTTGAGAAGCTCTCGACCAACATTAGAGTCTTTGGGAGTGAAGAGCTGTACGTTGCTGGAATGTGTCATCTTTGGGTGGTCTTCATCAATGTGGTCTTCTTCACTGATCATCTGTCTGACCTGAGCTGTAAATAAAAGAACATTCACAGTCTAAATACAGTATATAAACAATTCACAATGCAACGTGCTCGACTTGACCTCCCGTTTCCAGTGTGATTTATTGAAATTGAGCTGTAAAAAAAAAAACGTATGCAGCTTTCTTACAGAAGCCCTGAACTGCAAAGTGAAGAAAAAAAATTGTTTAGGTGTCTTAGTCCTAAAAAAAAATTTCCCCTGCAAATTACTTTTTCCTACCAAAAGAAAAAAAAAGAAAAATGAACTCACATTTTTTCATACATTCTAACATTATATATATATATATATATATTAACCTTGCTGTTCAAGGCTTTCATACTTTCTAATGTTAGACAGATGAATACATTTATATATATTAATTGTAAATAATTTTGGGCCACACTGAATTGCAGGCTTCGCTGTAAATCTCATGAAAATATGTCCAATGTCATTTTTCACCCCCAAAATTAAAAGAAAGAAAAACAAATTTTGAGCAAAGAAAATGAAGCTTATTTTTAGGAAAAAAAAAAAAAGAAGTTTTTTTTGCTAAGTAAAATTATTTTCATGACAAACACATTTTGCACTGAATACTCATTAATTAATTATTCTAATTAAAATATGATTATTGTGAACATTCAGACACAATTTTTACAGTGTACATTAAATACAAGGCAGCACAACAAATACTACAAAGATTTATAAATAATACATAATTTAAACAATATACATACCATTATTTTCATTTACAATTCACACATCCTATGTGTAAGCACTGTTACTCCTATGTGAAAAGGTCATTTACATATAATAGTCTTAAAGGTACAGACAGCAAAAAACAGCCTGCTTAATTCAAAGGGTCAGTGAGCGGATAGAAAATGATCACGTAAAACTAAATTATGACTGTTTTTAGTGCAAGAAACATTTATTATTATAAGCTGATCTCAGGGTCAGGGTCATTTTTTTTTTCAGGTCCACTTTTGGACTTTATATTGTGTTCCTTTAGTGGACATACAGTTTTGCACAAGTAACATGATGTGTGTAATTTTGAACACACCCACATCCAGAGGATTGGTCATGAATACAGCACTGGGTGCCACACCAAAGATCAGCTGGTGACGTCAGGCGTCAGGAATCTCCTCTCCTGCAGGAACGGCTCACTGCCTATTCATGGTGGCAACAGGAACATCTCTACGTAGAATCCAGTGTGCCAACCACGGTACCAGCTTCACTCACCTCTGTGGATAGAGACTGAAGAATTGACCCACCACGAGACCCCCGCTGGCCTCATCTGCCGCGTCTATCAGCTGCAAGTGTGTCGCAACTGAAGGAAGTACACAAATGTAACATAATTCTGTATGTCTTTGCTCCTCTGTAATTAGACATTTAATAGCATACACATTTGAAAGATTTGGCTTTGTTGAGACAGGCAGAAACAAATCGGATTTTTCTGGATCAAATCCATTTAGTTTTTGCAGTGTGAAATGAAGACTGCTGCCAACTGTTTACCAAACCAACATAACATTAGTATGTTTGAAAACGTGTTTCAGTCGGAATCAGATTTCAAGTATTTATTTATTTTTATTTTTTTGGCACAAAAGCTGTATTTATTTACACAGAGAGTTTTAAGGGTTTGTTCACCCCAAAATAAAACTGTTCTCATCACCTACTCACCCCCATGCCACCCCAGAGGTGCAGACCATCATCCTTCCTCTGAACACAAACAAAGATCTCAGCCCTGTAGGTGCAAGTGAATGTCGACCAAAACCTCGAACCTCCAAAAAGCACAAAGGCATCACAAAATCAATCCATATATGACAACAGTGGTTCAATCCACATCCCCAGAAAATACACGACAGGTGTGGGAGAGAAACAAATCAACATCCAAGTCCCTTTCCACTACCAATCTCCACCTTTGACCAGCCCAACCAGTAGGTGGCGATATGCACGAAAAACACGACTCGCCAAAAAAGCAAAAGAAGAAAGTGAAAGTGGAGATTCACAGCAAAAAAAGGACCTGAAAATTGATGTCTCTCCCACACACCTATAACATCGCCCCCAAAGACATGGATCCAACCACCAGAGTCGCATGGTTTACCTCCATGATGCCCTTATGCCCCAAAGCCCCGGCCACCACCCACCCACATTGTGTGGACCTACAGAGCTGAAATACTCTTCTAAAAATCCTTGCTTGTGTCCAGCAGAAGACAGAAAGTCATACACATCCGGGACGGCACGAGGATGAGCAAACGACGAGAGAACCTTCACCTTTGGGTGAACTATCCTGTTAATGCTCGGAGATAAAAAATATTTTTTTTTTTTTTTTTTTTTTTTTTAGATTAACATTTTTTATTGATTCATCTATTAAATAAAGAACAGCAAAACATATACATACAGAATCAATATTTAACCCTCACCACCCCAGTGGTAACATAATTATAGACACACAAACAAACAAACAAAAATAAATAAATATACTAATCACACACATCCACTACACCTCTCTCCACTGTCCCTCCCCGAGAGCCCTCCAAAAAAGAAAGATATTTGCCCCATTTCTCCACAAACAGGTCTAGACTCCCCAGTCTTCTGGATACCCCCTCCTCAAAAGCTGCCACTCTGGCCATCTCTGAACACCACACCTGAAATTGGGGCGCTCCAGCTGACTTCCAGTTCCTTAAAATAATCTGTCTGGCAATCATAATACTAGTTAGGACCAAGTTTTTCACGTGCTTATTCTCCAAATTAATGACTGCCCCATCTCCTAAAATACAGAGTCTGGGGCAAAATAAAATGTGAGATGCCAATACCTCGCACATAAAACTCTGAAAATCTTGCGTCTTAACACATCCCCAAAAGACATGGGTTGTGTCTCCATCTTCTGATTGACATCACCAGCACGTGGGTGTGTCTTTAAGACCAAGTCTATACAATCTAGAGGGGGTCCAATAGACTCTATGTAAAATCTTAAATTGCATGAGGAACACCCTTGCATCTCTAGATGCAGATTTGATGTCTTTTAGAATCCTAGCCCACACTCCCTCCTCCAATACCAAGTTTAAATCTTTCTCCCATAATCTCTTGAGAGAAGTTAAAGCTCTGTTCCCCAGACTCTGAATGAGCAGGGAGTAATACACTGATGCCTCATGACCTTTTCCAAAAGCAGTAATCACCTCTCACAGAGTATCTGCCACTTTAGGGGCGTGAACTACTCCCAAAAATAGTACAGAGCAGGTGGCACAGCTGTAAATACTTACAGCTAGATGAACTGAGATCTGGGAATCCCAAAAAGTTCAACCAAACTTTGAAAGGATCTCAACACTCCACTCTCATATAGGTCACCGAGTGTAGTAACCCCCCACACAATCCACTCTGACCAGCAGAAAGGGGACTTGTTGATACATAATTCGGGGTTCAGCCATATGCTCGAGGCAACATTTTAAAAAATGTCCGAATTAAACACTCTGGCCACTCTAGTCCAAATCACGTGCAAATGTGAGATAACGGGGTGTGACTTAACTTCTCCGGTTAGTTTGATAGAAAGGCTTTGCGATGGCAAAATAGAGGCAAGAACTTCCTGTTCAATACAAAACCAGGGAGGGGCTCTCTCAGGTAGAAGTGACCAATGAGCCAAATGACTGAGACCGAATGCATAATAATAAAACAAAATCTTGGGTAGGCCTAGCCCACCTTTGTCAGTCGGCCTATGCAACTTACTGAAATGTAATCTGGGACATTTACCATTCCAAATGAAGGACTTCGTTATGCTAAACTTTGCTATATCAGATTGCTTGAAATAAGAGAGGGGGACATCTACAGGGAGAGATTATTGCAGGTAGTTGAATTCTGGAATACAGTTAATTTTAATAACATTAACCTTCCCAATCATAGATACATTTAATGAACCCACCTTTCCACATCGTTTGAAAACATTTTTATTAAAGAGTCGAAATTAAATCAGACAAATTTGCTGGGAATAAAATACCCAAATACTTAATACCCTGTTTGGGCCACTGGAAGGCACCTGGCTGGAAGGCCGTTACTGGACAGTACGCTTTCAGAGCCAAAGCTTCGGATTTAGACCAACTGACTCTATATCCTGAGAACTTGGAAAAGGAATGAATAATTCTGTGGAGGCAAGTCATAGATCTAGTGGGGTCAGAGATGAATAATAATATATCATCTGCGTAAAGCAGAAGCTTATGCGCCACACCTCCCACCACCACCCGTAGGAAATCATCCTCCTTTCTTATCGCAGCTGCTAATGGTTCCAAGGCAAGACAGAACAATAATGGGGAAAGAGGGCAACCCTGCCGAGTGCCCCTATCCAGAGTAAAATAATCTGAAATCAATCCATTTGTTTGTACCGCTGCTACAGGGTGTTTATAGAGTAACTTAATCCAACCAATAAATGTACTCCCGAACCCATACATTTCCAAAATCTTAAAAAGATAATCCCATTCTACCATATCAAATGCCTTTTCGGCGTCAAGTGAGATGGCAGCGACCGGCAGGCAAGGCTGCGTTGGCTGGGCCATGTAGCCCACAAGCCTAAACATCTTTTGTTCGGCCGGATTGAGGGGGCTAAACGGGCGCAGCACGGGTTAGAGAGGAGATGGAGTGATGTGGTACCGGAGGATCTGGAGCTGAGTGGACTTGCCGCTGACTGGTACCAGCGGTGTCAAGATCGGCCTCTGTGGAGGAGGCTCATGAAGGACGCTACTGGGCCGTTGGAGGCAGTCGCCCTCCAACAACAACAGAGGGCTGAGGAGTGACGCTCACAACAACGAGCGGAGCGTCGGGTGGCTAAAGCACAGCAAGTTCGCACAGTAGGGGGCACAGGTGGTCCATCAGCCAGTCGTCTCAGTCAGCTGGGTCTGCCCCGTGACCTCCTGCCAGCGGGCTTTCGACACTTCACGTGGCATCAAGGTGCACATAGCCTGGCACAAGCGTCGTGGTGACATCACAGCCATGACGGAATGGCGGTTGTGTGGGTGTGTGTGTGTGCGTGGGTGGGTGTGTGTGCGAGAGTGTGTCTGTGTGTGTGTGGGCAGGTTTATGTGGTTTATGAGGACTTTTTTAAGGTTACAAACTGGTAATTACAAGGGTATTATGCTATGAATGTGGTTTATGAGGTCATTTCTAGTGTCCCCATCATTCAGATCACTTAAAAAACATACTAAACGATGTTTTATTGAAAATGTAAAAATGCAGAAAGTTTTTTGTGAGGGTTAGGGTTAGGGTTAGGGGATAGAATCTATAGTTCATACAGTATAAAAATCATTATGTCTATGGAGAGTCCTCATAATGATAGCTGCACCAACATGTGTGTGTGTGTGTGCGTGTGTGTATGTTTGTATGTTGGAGTGTGTGTGCGTGTGTGTATGTGTGAGTGTGTGCGTGTGAATTTGTGTGTGCGGGAGTGTGTATGTGTGTACGTGCGTGTGTGAGTGTGTGTGCGTGCGCGTGTGAGCGTGTGTGTGTGCGTGCGTGCGTGCGTGCGTGTGTGTGTTTTGTCATCAATCCATGCATTGTTTCGGTCAGTGCTGTGGCTTTGTTTTGTATTTATTGTCAAGTGTCAAAATTATTGCGATATTATATATGACAGTTAATAAATGGCTTTTATTGACATGAAAATGTAGTTTATCTTCTAGGTTTTTTAGGGGATTTTAGGCTGATATATGGTCTTGTTACAACGTGCCCCGCTTATGGGGCACGTTGTAACATTTCACTTTCTTTTTTTCGAGATAGATTGCGAAAAAAAGGATACACTGTATTCATGAAACAAGACCACATGTGTAATAGACACATGTGAAATTAATGTGAAAAAAGAAAAATACAAACTTTTTGCTGCGCTCTCCCCTATTTTAACACTTAAATTAAACATTTATGAATACAAGTGACATAATTTAATTTCAATTTAATTTAATGCAAAAACGTTACATTACTGTACAAAATGTGCATTAAGTGCATTAAACAAGATAGTGCAGTCCATGACCGAAACAATGAATGTGAACTCGTTTCTGGGCTGGTCATGGATTCGACTCAAACGTGGGCGTTATTGCGAAACTAAAGTTTTAAATGTGGTGAATTGGCCAACTATCTTTCACTTTCGTGCGCATTTTTCCTCCTCCGCTTAAAAATCTGCATTTTCTCGCGTGTTTCTGTCATTCAGTGAAACTTCACTGGTGTTCAGATAAAGCTGTGAACTAGCTGATCTTTTTGGAAGCACGTAATTTAAATGAAATGTGGATATAATAAATAAAAAGTATCAGATGTCGGCATGAATGTCCCTTCTGGAACGCGATCTGTTTGTTATAAAGGAGTTGCGGTTCTGTTACTGTTGTTATTAATATGCTATTGCAGTGGTGAGTATGTTTCTCAAGCGCTTATAACTCAGGTCATTGGGTTTAAACTTTGATTCTGAATGTTTTAAGGTATCTGCTACAAAATGAGATTTCAGGACATATGACATCACATTATATAATAAAGTGTATTGTTATTATTATATATATAAAAATAAATAAATAATAAAATAAAAAAACACTATAATAATAATAATAATAACAACTTTTATTTGTAGCTATAAGAATAATTATGTGATTATGCTTATATGTTTGGTGCTTTATAGGTACAGAAATTACATTCAAATATTTTTTTTTAAAAAACAATTTACGCAATTCATTTAAAGTTTTACATAACTCTGTTGGTGATTATAGCAAGAAAGTTGAAATGTCTTTTTTAAATAAAATTGATAAAAAAAAAAAACAAAAAAACAAAACATGAATACCATTGCATTATTTTCAACATTAATAATCATTATTTATGCGCAATAATAATAGTAATAATTTGTATGTGAATGTACCAAAAATTTTAATTTGGTATGGTACCATGGTAGTTCCATGGTATGGTGTAAACGAATATGGTAATCAGTACCATGATGTACTGTATATAAAAAGTACCATGGTATTACCATTTGACACCATCACTGTACCACAGTACTTTTAGTAAGGGTAAACTTGTATGTGAAATATTGTTTGTTGACTGGTTATATCCTGTTCTATATTCTTTCCACAGATTGTACTGTTCCAAAGAATGTGACAGCCAAAACCGGTGAAGCAGCCATTCTGCCGTGCTCCTGCCCCCCGGATCAACCCCCATTTTTCCTGTGGCAGAAGGTCGTAGCAGAAGTGGAGGTTGTTGTAAATTACTACACAAATGACAAAAATAACAACCAAGCCGACCCGCTGTACTACAACAGAACTCACCTGAGTCTTCACACAGGAAACTGTTCCCTTGTGTTCAGTGGTGTGCATGTGTCGGATGAGGGTCTGTACAAATGTTACTACCAGAAATACCCTTTAAAATATGACGAAATCTATCTGAAGCTTACAGGTGAGTATGCGTTTGCCATATCTTCATATATAGTGCGAGCAAAGCATTAGTTTAAAATTAATAATAATTATTATAGTAAAAACAAAAACATGTAGACTAACTTTTGTGAGGAAACAGCACATCACTTAATGAATTGACCACCTTTTCTGTGATTTTCAACATGTTTTACAATAAACAATCATTTTGGGACGGACTGTGTGGAGTTTACTATGATAAAATTGCTGTTTTATAAGAGAAGACACAGAAAATTCAGAGACAGATAGGTGTCAGTTTACGGATCTCCCTATTCATTTGTATGGTATCCGCATACGACTTACTGTCGTAACACACTAGTTGACCGTTGCACTCTCTCCTATAGTTAAAACATGGAGGTTACCTCAGTATAGAAGATCTCTGCTAGAAACCATCCACAGTAACCACCTAGCAACCAATCATAACACTCTAGCAACCACCTAGAAACCATTCAGAACACCCTAGCAACTGCCTAGAAACCAATTAGAACACTCTGACAACCCACTAGCAATACAAACAATCAGAACACTAGCAACCACCTAGAACCCAATCAGAACACTCTTGCAACCCCCTAGCAAAACAACCAATCAGAACACTCTAGTAACCACCTAGAACCCAATCAGAACAATCTTGCAACCCCCTAGCGAAACAACCAATCAGAACACTCTAGCAACCACCTAGAACCCAATCAGAATACTCTTGCAACCCCCTGGCAAAACAACCAATCAGAACAATCTAGCAACCACCTAGAATCCAATTAGACCTCTCTGGCAACCCTCTAGCAAAACAACCAATCAAAACACTCTAGCAACCACCTAGAACCCAATCAGAACACTCTTGCAACCCCCTAGCAAAACAACCAATCAGAATATTCTAGCAACTACCTAGAACCCAATCAGAACACTCTGGCAACCCCCTAGCAAAACAACCAATCAGAACACTCTAGCAACCACCTAGAACCCAGTCAGAACACTCTGGCAACCCTCTAGCAAAACAATCAATCAAAACACTCTAGCAACCACCTAGAACCCAATCAGAACACTCTGGCAACCCTCTAGCAAAACAACCAATCAGAACACTCTAGCAACCACCTAGAACCCAATCAGAACAATCTTGCAACCCCCTAGCGAAACAACCAATCAGAACACTCTAGCAACCACCTAGAACCCAGTCAGAACACTCTTGCAACCCCCTGGCAAAACAACCAATCAGAACACTCTAGCAAACACCTAGAACCCAATCAGAACACTCTGGCAACCCCCTAGCAAAACAACCAATCAGAACACTCTAGCAACCACCTAGAACCCAGTCAGAACACTCTGGCAACCCTCTAGCAAAACAACCAATCAAAACACTCTAGCAACCACCTAGAACCCAATCAGAAAACTCTGGCAACCTTCTAGCAAAACAACCAATCAGAACACTCTAGCAACCACCTAGAACCCAATCAGAACAATCTTGCAACCCCCTAGCGAAACAACCAATCAGAACACTCTAGCAACCACCTAGAACCCAGTCAGAACACTCTTGCAACCCCCTGGCAAAACAACCAATCAGAACACTCTAGCAACCACCTAGAACCCAATCAGAACACTCTGGCAACCCTCTAGCAAAACAACCAATCAAAACACTCTAGCAACCACCTAGAACCCAATCAGAACACTCTGGCAACCCTCTAGCAAAACAACCAATCAAAACACTCTAGCAACCACCTAGAACCCAATCAGAACACTCTGGCAACCCTCTAGCAAAACAACCAATCAGAACACTCTAGCAACCACCTAGAACCCAGTCAGAACACTCTTGCAACCCCCTGGCAAAACAACCAATCAGAACACTCTAGCAACCACCTAGAACCCAATCAGAACACTCTGGCAACCCTCTAGCAAAACAACCAATCAAAACACTCTAGCAACCACCTAGAACCCAATCAGAACACTCTGGCAACCCTCTAGCAAAACAACCAATCAGAACACTCTAGCAACCACCTAGAACCCAATCAGAACAATCTTGCAACCCCCTAGTGAAACAACCAATCAGAACACTCTAGCAACCACCTAGAACCCAGTCAGAACACTCTTGCAACCCCCTGGCAAAACAACCAATCAGAACACTCTAGCAACCACCTAGAACCCAATCAGAACACTCTGGCAACCCTCTAGCAAAACAACCAATCAAAACACTCTAGCAACCACCTAGAACCCAATCAGAACACTCTTGCAACCCCCTAGCAAAACAACCAATCAAAACACTCTAGCAACCACCTAGAACCCAATCAGAACACTCTTGCAACCCCCTGGCAAAACAACCAATCAGAACACTCTAGCAACCACCTAGAACCCAATCAGAACACTCTGGCAACCCTCTAGCAAAACAACCAATCAAAACACTCTAGCAACCACCTAGAACCCAATCAGAACACTCTGGCAACCCTCTAGCAAAACAACCAATCAAAACACTCTAGCAACCACCTAGAACCCAATCAGAACACTCTGGCAACCCTCTAGCAAAACAACCAATCAGAACACTCTAGCAACCACCTAGAACCCAGTCAGAACACTCTTGCAACCCCCTGGCAAAACAACCAATCAGAACACTCTAGCAACCACCTAGAACCCAATCAGAACACTCTGGCAACCCTCTAGCAAAACAACCAATCAAAACACTCTAGCAACCACCTAGAACCCAATCAGAACACTCTGGCAACCCTCTAGCAAAACAACCAATCAGAACACTCTAGCAACCACCTAGAACCCAATCAGAACAATCTTGCAACCCCCTAGTGAAACAACCAATCAGAACACTCTAGCAACCACCTAGAACCCAGTCAGAACACTCTTGCAACCCCCTGGCAAAACAACCAATCAGAACACTCTAGCAACCACCTAGAACCCAATCAGAACACTCTGGCAACCCTCTAGCAAAACAACCAATCAAAACACTCTAGCAACCACCTAGAACCCAATCAGAACACTCTTGCAACCCCCTAGCAAAACAACCAATCAAAACACTCTAGCAACCACCTAGAACCCAATCAGAACACTCTGGCAACATTCTTGCAAAACAACCAATCAGAACACTCTAGAAACCACCTAGAACCCAATCAGAACACTCTGGCAACCCTCTAGCAAAACAACCAATCAGAACACTGTAGCAACCACCTAGAACCCAATCAGAACACTCTTGCAACCCCCTAGCAAAAGAACCAATCAGAACACCCTAGCAACTGCCTAGAAAAACAACCAATCAGAACACTCTAGCAACCACCTAGAAACCAATCAGAACACTCTTGCAACCTTCTAGCAAAACAACCAATCATAACACTCTGGCAACCCCCTAGCAAAACAACCAATCAGGACACTAGCAACCACTTAGAAACCAATCAGAACACTGTAGCAACCGCTTAGAAACCAATCAGAACACTCTGGCAAGCCGCTAGCAAAACAACCAATCAGGACACTAGCAACCACCAAGAAAAACAACCAATCAGAACACTCTTGCAACCCCCTAGCAAGAGAAACAATCAGGACACCAGCAACCACCTAGAAACCAATCAGAACACTCTGGCAACCCTCTAGCAAAACACCCAATCAGAACACTCTAGCAACCGCCTAGAAACCAATCAGAACACTCTGATAACCCGCAAGCAAAACAAGTAATCAGGACACTAGCAACCACCTAGAAACCAATCAGAACACTCTAGCAACTGCCTAGCAAACAACCAATCAGAATACTCTGATAACCTGCTAGCTAAACAACCAATCAGAACACTAGCAACCACCTAGAAACCAATTAGAACACTCTAGCAACTGAATAGAAACCAGTTAGAACACTCTTGCAACCCTCTAGCAAAACAACCAATCAGGAAACTAGCATCCACCTAGAAATCAATCAGAACACTCTGGCAACCCTCTAGCAAAACACCCAATCAGAACATTCTAGCAACCGCCTAGAAACCAATCAGAGCACTCTAGCAATCGCCTAGCAAAACAACCAATCAGAACACTAGCAACCACCTAAGTCGAATCAAATCAAATACAATCAAATCACATCAAATCACTTTTATTGTCACACAACCATATACACAAGTGCAATGGTGTGTGAAATTCTTGGGTGCAGTTCCGAGCAACATAGCAGTCATGACAGTGAGGAGACATATACCAATTTACAATAAACATCAGATTAACACAACACAATTTAAAGTCTAATATACACATAATTACACATAACACAATATACAAATAATAACATACACTGTACAGTATACAATACACATAATATAGATACACATTATTCAATAAAAAAGTATATATAGTATATATAGAATGTACAGTAGGTTGTATTGTACCGTATTGACATTCAGGCTGTCGGTTGATAGTCAGTTGTTAAGAGAGAATATAATATAATAATAATAATATAATTCATGACAGTCCGGTGTGAGATATAAGAGTAATAAAGTGCAGTGCTGATGTATTTTGATCGTGGGAGATCAAGAGTTCAAAAGTCTGATTGCTTGGGGGAAGAAGCTATCATGAAGTTGGCTGGTGCGGGTCCTGATGCTGTGATACCGCCTGCCTGATGGTAGCAGTGAGAACAGCCCATGGCTCGGGTGGCCGGAGTCTCTGATGATCCTTCAAGATTTTTTCACACACCGCCTGGTATATATGTCCTGGAGGGAGGGAATCTCACCTCCGATGATACGTCTGGCAGTTCGTACCACCCTTTGCAGTGCTTTGCAGTTGTGGGTGGTGCTATTGCCGTACCAGGCGGAGATGCAGCCAGTCAGGATGCTCCCTACAGTGCAGGTGTAGAACCGTGTGAGGATGTGGCGGTTCATTCCAAACTTCCTCAGCCGTCTCAACAAGAAGAGGTGCTGATGAGCCTTCTTCACAACGACTTCAGTGTGGATGGACCATGTGAGTTCCTCAGTGATGTGGACACCCAGGAACTTGAAGCTGCTGACTCTCTCCACTGGTGCTCCATTGATGGTGATGGGACTGTGTTCTCTGTCTTTTCTTCTGAAGTCTACCACAAGCTCCTTTGTCTTACTGACGTTGAGGGAAAGGTTGTGCTCCTGACACCAGTGTGTCAGAGTGTCGGAAGGATCGGGTTACATCCGCTACAGAGACGGAGAGTGAACTAACCTCTGTAGCTTTGGCCACGAGAGCTCTCTCCACGAGGGCAGTGTTATTTCCCTCAAAACGAGCATAAAAAGTATTTAGCTCATCCGGGAGAGATGCAGCGGTGTTCATGGCGGAGTTTTTATTCCCTTTAATGTCCATGATGATGTTAATTCCTTGCCACATGCTTCTAGAGTTGTTGGTGTTAAACTGTCCTTCAATCTTGTTCCTGTACTGACGTTTTGCTGTCCTGATAGTTTTTCGGAGGGCATAACTGGCTTGTTTATGCTCCTCCGCGTTCCTGGAATTAAAAGCGGAGGTCCGCACATTAAGTGCCGTGCGAACATTGCTATTAATCCATGGCTTCTGGTTCAGATAGATCCATATAGTTCTGGTCAGAACGACGTCCTCTACGCACTTTCTGATGAAACACATTACGCTATCAGCGTAAAGCTCGATATCGTCATCAGAGCCGGACTGGAACATCTCCCAGTCTGTGTGATCAAAACAGTCTTGTAGCATAGAGTCTGATTGGTCCGACCAGCACTGGATCATTCTGAGGGTGGGTGCTTCCTGTTTAAGTTTCTGCCTGTAAGCAGGCAGAAGCAGAATGGAAGAGTAATCTGATTTGCCAAATGGTGGGCGGGGGAGGGATTTGTAGCCATCCCGGAAGGGAGAGTAGCAATGGTCGAAAACCCGGTCCCCTCGCGTGTTGAAACTAATGTGTTGGTGGTATTTTGGTGTGACTGATTTGAAACGGGCTTTATTAAAGTCCCCGGTCACAATGAACGCGGCCTCAGGGTGCGCGGTTTCCTGCTTGCTTATAATCCCGTACAGTTCTTTGAGTGCCCGGTCTGTGTCGGCTTGTGGCGGGATGTACACAGCAGTGATCATGATTGCTGTGAATTCCCTCGGTAGCCAGAATGGTCGACACAGAAGCATGAGAAATTCTAGATCAGGAGAGCAGAAAGACTTGATAGAATGTACGTTCCTCTGATCACACCAGGATTTGTTGATCATAAAACATACATCACCACCTCTGCTTTTACCTGAGAGGTCTTTCGCTCTGTCCACTCGGTGCACGGAGAACCCCGTGGGTTCAATGGCTGAGTCTGGAATCTCCGCAGACATCCAAGTTTCTGTAAGGCAGATAATGCAGCAGTCCTTCGTCTCTCGTTGGAAAGAGATCCGCGCTTTCAGCTCGCAGAGCTTGTTATCCAGAGACTGAAAATTGCCAGAAGAATACTGGGTAGCGAGGGTCCATTTGTGCGGCGTCTTATTCTGATGAGAACGCGGGCTCTGTTTCCCCTTTTCCTCCTGCGTTTCCGCGGCCGGGCAGCCCAGACAAAGGGCTCCGCTTGCGTGTTTGTAAACAGCGGGTCGGCATTGAGGAATTTGAAGTCCGGTTTATGGTGTGTAATTGCTGAACCATGTCCAAAAGTGTTTGTCTGTCGTAGACAATAATCCAAGACAAAAAACATAATAATTGTAAACAAAACAAACAAAACACTACCATGTTGTGTTGGAGCTCGCAACGCAGCAGCCATACTTGGCGCCATCTTGAGTCCAAAAAAAAAAAACCCTAGAAACCAATCAGAACACTCTAGCAACTGAATAGAAACAAATCAGAACACACTGGCAACCCCCTAGCAAAAGAACCAATCAGGACACTAGCAACCACCTAGAAACCAATCAGAACACTCTGGCAACCCTCTAGCAAAACACCCAATCAGAACACTCTGATAACCCACTAGCAAAACAATAAATCAGAGCAGCAACCACCTAGAAACCAGTCAGAACACTCAAGCAACCGTCTAGCAAAACAACCAATCAGAACACTCTAGCAATTGCCTAGCAACCAATCAGAGTACCTTAGCAATCACTTAGCGAGGAAAACATCCATTATAACGTCTCGGTTACGTATGTAACCTCGGTTCCTGAGATGAAGGGAACGAGACAATGTGTCACTAAGCTGACGCTATGGGGAGTGTCCTTCTACATGACCTTGTTGAAACCCTTCTACAATAACGGCAATTCTAAGATTGGCTATGGTGTTTATGCCCTGCCCTTTTAGGCACGAAGCTGTCCGGTATAAAAGCGGGCATGCAAACACCTTTCGTCAGAATTTTCTGACTGAGTGACAAAAAGTGCATCGCTCGCACCTCAAAAAACTCAGAGTCTGTAATGCGGCCAGTTTACGCAATGTCTCATTCCCTTCATCTCAGGGAACTGAGTTTACATACGTAACCGAGACGTTCCCTTATGATTCAGTACACTTGACATTGTGGGGAACAGAGTCCCATTATGCCGCACTACATGACATAACCCTCCCAGAGAGGAAACATGACACCGGAGTCCTGCGTATGCTTTTTCAGCCAGTGCAGACGTCAGCCGACACGGCTTGGAAGGATGAACGGGGCGTGATTTCCACGCCTTGCTACTCACCAGGCAGAGATGTGCAGCAACCGCCTCTTCCACAGGAGTTGGTTGGGCATAACCTTTGTCTTCCCCGTGGTCCACTTTAGTGAGGAGAGTGGAATCGCTGTGCGAGCAAGCTGAGTAGGGCTCATGCCAGGATTTTGTCAGTTCGTTATGAACTTCCGGGAAGAACGGGGCAGATGGAACCATTCATCAAGGTGAGATTTTTCAGGTTCCTCTGGAGGCGGCCACTCAAGAACGAGCTCTTCGACTGCCCTTGAAAGGATGCGAAGCACCTCCTTGTCAGTGGCACATGCACGCTCCTCGCCCTCATTGGGGGAAGGTGTGGCAACGTTCTCCATGGACCACCCACCAGATGCAGCGAGAGACATAACATCATCATCCACAGCATCAGAACCGCCGATTGTGACGAGGTTGTGCGCTATTGCAGAGGGCCGTAGCTCGTCACACACATACATATGTAGTACATGGAGATTGAGGGGCTTGCGGGGTGTGTGCTGGCATAAGGTCCACCTCAAATTCATCCTGCTCTACCTCGTGGCCCCTCCGTGCCTCCTCGTGTAATCCCTCGGGTGTCACAGAAGTGCGCAGGTGGGAGGGTGCGGGAGGCTGAATCATCCCTCAGAACAAGGGCGATTTGCAAGCGAAGCGTCTTGAAACTCATGCCCTCACAGTGAGGGCAGTCTGTCTCCATAAGAGCTGTCTCTGCATGGTCACGGCCCAGACAGCGAATGCAGCTCTCATGCCGATCTGATGGCGGGATGTGTCCCTCGCATAAGGAACACTTACGGAACAACATCTTTAAAAATACGCAAACACTTAAGCGGCTCTTTTAGGTATATAATATCTATTAGGTATTTATATATCAGCAAAAGCTTATATCTTATAATAGCTTATAAGGATACAAAACTCCTGCCGAAGTGCTGTGGAGAATCAGGATGCTGAAGCGGCCCATTCAACAGCGAAGTGTCAAGTGGTGAGGCAGAGTAAATTTTCACCATTAAACTGCAGCGGAGCGGAGAGTCTTCTCGTTGCCGTGAAAATCCCGCCCGCTGTCTCATGTATGTGTTCGCTTTCCCCATAGACTTTCATTGTAAGTGCAATTTTTCTATGACGATTTTTGTTTGTTTTTAAAAACTGAGGACCAAGTCATAATTGTTTACTATTGTTATTGACAGCACACCTCACATGCTGTCCATAGAGCTTAACTTGTATTCAACCAGAACATTCCTTGGCAAAAACAAAAAAACTGTGTTATGCTATTCCATAACTTTGATGCATCAAATGTACAAAGAAAAAAGTAAGTATGTTGTTGTTTTTGTAGGCCCACATCCAAGAACAAGTGAACATAGGAATGCTGTGACAGCATCTACTGTGTGTGGGTTACTCGTCGTGCTGATCATCATCATTGCTGCAGTATATGTGGGCATTACATGTAGAAATGGAGACCATAGGAATGTAAGTCAACTTTATTCTTTCAAAGTCAACATGAAATCAAAATCTACCCCATTTACTTTCTTAATACATGTTCCTGGTCTTATTGTGGTTGATTAAACAGTGCACAGTATTTTTTTTTTTTAAATATTATGACCTAGGACTCTTGCTTCAAGAAAACAGCTTTTTAGCTGATGCTTCCTAGACCTATAGTAAACGCCGTAATCTACACTAATAATATCAAACAAGGCTAAATTTGAAATAGAAGTGTTGACATTCAATCAGTTCCCATCCTACATTTTTTTCCCCTCACTGAATATTCCTTTTCACTCTGAACTACATTACATAACGGTAGTAAAATGGGCTGCGAGGGCACCAGAGTGTTCATGGAAAGTACCATTTAATCAGTGTACTTAAGATAAGTCTTATAATAACTATCTAGTTGATAAATTACTATTTATATGAGAAATTCTGGTCTAATTTGTGCTGTTGTTCCTGTTCTTCTAAGAACTTTCTGATGACACTATGTAACACAATTTTTTTCCTGGGTAGTAAGTGTTATTTTCTAATTGCTTATGCCTCAAAAGTATAGAAAATGGCTATTATTCCCCACAAACTCTGCTTTTGTGACCAGGACAGTGATATTTTGAAATGTACCTATTTCCAATGAGAAAATGGGCAAATTTGTGTATTTTCGTTCACATAAAGTCAGAAAAAAAACAACATATGAATCCAAATTAACATGTATTTATACTAAAGTAACACAAAAATGACTACAAAAGATTTCGAAGTGAGTAGTTTTTCGAGATTTACGATTATACTGTAAATCACTTTCACGAATCAGCCCCCAAATGTGGTCTCCCATCATGTTCTCGTTAATCTGTCCTTGGTAGCGGCATTCAAAGTCCAGTATATCCTGATGGAAGTGCTCGCCTTGCTCCTCCAAGTATGCTCCCATGTTCGCCTTGAATTTATTAAGATAAGCATCAAGGATATGGACTTTGAGGGACATCCTACAGCCCATTGTGCTGTAGTTCTTCACCAGATTCTCAACCAGCTCCACATTGTTTTCAGCCTTGTGATTGCCCAGGAAGCCCCGAACAACTGTGACAAAGCTGTTCCAAGCTGCTTTCTCCTTACTAGTGAGCTTCTTGGGGAATTCATTGCACTCCTGGATCTTCTTTATCTGTGGTCTGACAAGACCTTTGACCTTTGCCTCAGACAGCTTAGGGAAGAAGTCTTGAAGGTACTTGAAGGCTGCCGAATCCTTATCTTGAGCTCTGACAAATTGTTTCATAAGGCCCAATTTGATGTGCAGTGGTGGCATCAGCACCTTCCGGGGGTCCACCAGTGGCTCCCACTTGATGTTGTTCCTACCCACAGAGAACTCGGTCCACTGTGGCCAGTCCCGCCTGTGGTAGTGCGCCTTGGTGCCCCTGCTGTCCCAAAGGCAAAGATAGCAGGGAAACTTGGTAAAACCGCCTTGGAGACCCATCAGGAATGCCATCATTTTGAAGTCTCCTATGACCTCCCAGCCATACTCATCATACTTCAAGGCATCCAGCAAGGTCTTGATGCTGTTGTAATCCTCTTTGAGGTGCATCGAGTGAGCCAGGGAAAGAGACGGGTACTTGTTACCATTATGGAGCAGCACGGCTTTGAGGCTCTTGGATGAGCTGTAAATGAAGAGGCACCACTCATTCTGGTTACAGGCGATTCCGATTCCCTCAAACAGACTGGTCACATTGTGGCAGAAGCAGAGCCCATCTTGATGAGTGAAGAAGCATGAAAAATGTTGGTAACGCTTCCTCTGATCTGCGACTTTTTGGTTGGGGTAGTGTGGGTTTCTCTACTCAGCTCCACCTCTGAAATCCCTCAAAGTCCATATCCTTGATGCCCATCTTGATAAATTCAAGGAGAACATGGGAGCGTACTCGGAGGAGCAAGGCGAGCGCTTCCGTCAGGATATACTGGACTTTGAATGCCGCTACCAAGGACAGAATAACGAGAACATGTTGGGAGACTACATTTGGGAGCTGATTCGTGAAAGTGATTTACAGTATAATCGTAAATCTCAAAAAACTACTCACTTCTAAATCATTTGTAGTCATTTTTGTATTACTTTAGTATAAATACATGTTAATTTGGATTCATATGTTGTTTTTTTTCTGACTTTATGTGAATGAATTCACCCATTTTCTCATTGGAAATAGGTACATTTCAAAAAATCACTGTCCTGGTCACAAAAGCAAAGTTTGTGGGGAATAATAGCCATTTTTTATACTTCTGAGGCATAAGCGATAAGGAAATCACACTTACTACCCAGATTTTATGGAGTTGAAATCTGAGCTCTATAATCAGTGTACATCAGCTTTTAAATCTGATTTATGATGTCATTTTGGCTTTGCAGGAAAATTCATTATAACACTGGCGAGGAGCATTTAAAAGATGTCAATAATACAAAGCACAACTCAAAGCACAGCACAGTTTCCCAATCACAACACATTTCAGTTTTGTCACCAGAGGAATTCAAAACAACAGCTCAGACTTTCATATTAGTCCAAAGACAAAAATGGATTTATATTTTTACCAAAGAGGATTTTCTGAACTTTAATATCTTTCTTAAAGGGATAGTTCATGCAAAAATGAAAATTCTGTCATCACTGGTTTAGTTTTTGTTTTTTCAGTGTTTTCTACTTTCTGTATATTTAGTTTTTATTTTATTTTTTGTCGTAGGGCTACCAAATGTAATACATTAACTGATATTATTTAACCCTTTAAGCTCGGTTGGGCTCCCGCAAGAAATATTTTTAATTGTCAAAATATTAATAACTACAGTCTTGACAAACACAAAATATGTAAATAATTTTGAAAGCTTAGAATCTTTCCAATGCATGTAGACATTATGACCAAAACTGAACAAGTGCTTTGAAATTTGCAGACAAATCAGAAGTGTTCCGTTTTGATAATTTATTTAAAAAAGTTGCACTCTACATATTATTGTAATTGGTAAAAACATCAAACTCATCAATAGTCATGTGTCATATGCTGTTGAAAAGCTCTCAAAGAGTAGAATACAGCCAGCCTATTTGTTTTACTCACAGACAAAAATATAGCGAGTAACAGCTAAGTATATGGCTTTGACAATTATGTTGGTGTTGCTTATATGCCGCATTTTCACTCATAACTTTACAAAAATTAAACAGAACATAAAATATCACATACTGTTACTTACAGGAAGTGATTATCTTTCAAACGAGTCCACACACAAGGTAATCAGATGTATAAATCATTAGATAATCCACATGAAGCACAATGTTAAATATGGCCACCAGGAGATGGCGCCAAATACATGACACAGACTCAATGATGACTCAAATGACACAGAATGAAACTCATTCTGTGAAATCTCATTACTAAAATCATGTCTGCATGCTATGCAAACCTTTAGTCATTGTTGTGTTTGTATGTGTAATTAGTTCTTATGTACAATTATTGAATTTTATTTGTTTGGAGAGGCTTTTGGACACTATTATAAATTATGTTTGTAATACTAAACTTTTGATTGCTTTGTCATATCAACACAAAAATGTTCTCAGATACAGTTGACATGATAGGGAACAAAAAAAAAGCAGTTTTTCGGAGCCACCTTATTTACACCCAGAGATATATGATGTCAAATAAGAAAAATACGAGAAAAAAGTACATTTCTGTCTTTTTTTGTGTGATTGTTTCTTAGGCTGAGAGTCTCAGAATGTATGATAATCTTTATACATAAAAAACATGAAAAGTTTTCTTTACAAAGATACCATACACTTGACCCTCCTTGTTTATTTTGTCAAGTTATAATCCTTTAATTTTGGGTATGCCACTGAAACAGGAAATCTTTAAAAACACCTTCAGAGCTTAAAGGGTTAAAAATGTTTAATGGCATTACATTTCCATGGCTGTCTAGAGTTACCACTATTTAGTGGTGATTTCATGTTGAATGAAGGGGGGATGTAAAGTTTTTACATTTTATTATATACTATGTATCAAAGCCTAAGATTCATTTGTGGTCTTTTTTATTTTATTTTTTTACTTTTGGAGCCAAATGTATTTTGGTTTTGTTTCAGTGTTTCCAATTATGTTTGTTGGGGTTTTTATTTTAGTTAATAAAAATATTTTTACACCAAGTTTGAATATAAGGGTCAAATCTATGCTGAAAGTGTTTGGCTTCATGTGTTTTGTTGTACACTATATATGTTGTCATTTATATTTGATTAACATGACTGTTTAAAGCAAAGAATAATCAGTTGATTTTAAGTCTCATGTAAACACGGTCTTCTTGCATTGTCTGATTTTTATAGTTATCAGCGTATTGGTGCGCATGTAAACGTACTCACTGAAACATTAATTTAAAATGCTTTAGAAAAAAAGTCGAGTTACACACTAAGGTTTAATACTTAGTTATTTGTTTAAATCATAAATCCTTTTATTAGACATAGTGACATGTTTGTGAGAGTAAACAGCCGAAACAAACATCATTGCATTCAATGAACGTGTAAACCATGTTATAATGTCTCACTCATGTCAATTATCAAGTCAGTGCTGTTGTTGACATTTTAATTCTCTTCAAGTGTTTTGACAGGTTACCTTAAAATATGGTCCATGTGGTGACATCTTAATTGAAAGTATTATTTAACCCTATAACACATACTTTAGTTTAACCAAAAAAACTAAAAATCAAAAATCAATTTTTCATAACTGCTTGATTACCAAAAAGACCCAAATTATGTAATGGAGTCACTTTTTTTTCTTCCATAAATAACATTTGAATGATTATTTCATACCTATATAAGTTTACTATCACAGGATATTTCTTTGTTTATTACAAGACAAATGACTGCTTTATGATGTTGATTTTCTGTGTGAAAGTGGTGAATTATCAGTATCTTATATGTGTGTACATACACATACATGATATTTCTTACTCAAGGTGACGCTGATGTTTCAGTGACTGACATGATCTACATTTGACGAAGAAGCAATGTGAAAATAAACTATAGCAAGTTTAACACATGAACAGTATGATTTGACTATTGTCATTTGGGTGTACTACTGAAATTATGTAATCTGTGCGTCTATTTAGACTCAAAAGTGTCTGAGAAAATAAATGTGTAGATTATTTATAGCTCAATGTGTGTTTGACAGCCAGTTTCATCTCATTAAAATTCAGTGTGGAAGTAATGAATTATGTTCTATCTTTGTTGCATTATCTCTTTGATATATGAAAAATAAACATCAAAATATATCATAATATGTTCTATTCTATTATTTTCTAATTGTCTTGAAAATGTTTTGAAAATTTGACACTATCTGGGCATTTTGTAGATCCATTTGTGATAGATATGCATGCCAGGCCGATAAAGACCCAAAGTATAGAATAATGTGTGGCGAAACAGCCATGCATTTAAGGGTTAAATAATAATAATATATGTTATTTATAGGCGCCTTTCACAACACTCAAGGTCACCTTACAAACAGAACACAAAAAAGTCATCCTTGAAAGCACCAACAATAACAACATTAAGCAAACTATATTACTGGAAGATACAAAGTATGAACTCAATGCATGCACAGTCATAAAAAGGCCTGTTTAAATAGGTGAGTTTTAAGACGAGATTTAAAAGTATGAAGACTTTCACTGTTACGAATATCCAGAGGAAGGGAATTCCATAAGTGAGGGGCTCTAGACCCCATAGTGTTCAGACGAATACGTGGTATAACAAGAAGAGTTGACGAGGAAGATCTGAGGGTACGAGTAGGTGTATAGATTTGAAAAAGATTGGAGAGGTATGAAGGAGTAAGATTATTTAAGGCCTTGTAGCTAAGAAGCAAGATTTTAAAATCAATTCAGTACTTAACCGGAAGCCAATGCAAATGTTGAAGAACAGGTGAAATGTGTTCAATAGAGGGGGTTCTAGAAATGATTCGTGCAGCTGAGTTCTGGACCAGCTGAAGTTTATGAAGAAGTTTGGAAGGAAGACCAGAGAGGAGAGCATTGCAGTAATCAATACGTGATGTAAGCAGTGCATGAATGAGAATGGCAGTGCTCTTCAATGTGAGAGAGAGACGAAGATGATTAATATTAGGTAAATGAAAGTATGCAGAGTGAGTTATATTATTAACATGAGCTTCAAAGGATAAGGTGCTATCAAGGACAACACCCAGACTCTTAACTTGTGAAGAAGGAGAAGCAGTGGACTGATCGATAGTCAGTTTTTGCCAAAGTAGATTTGGTGCCTACAAGGAGGATTTCGGTTTTACCACAATTTAATTTGAGAAAATGAGATGAGAACCAGTTTTTAATTTCAGCTAAACAGCTGGACAGAGAGGGCAGAGGAAGGGAAGAAGTGTGCTTGGAAGACAGGTAGAGCTGGGTGTCATCGGCATAGCAGTGAAAATTTACACCATGTTTCCTAAATATATGACCAAGGGGCAGTAAATAAATAATAAATAGAAGAGGGCCCAAAACTGAGCCTTGTGGAACGCCAGTGATAACTTGTGATGGTTAAAGGGTTAGCTCACCCAAAAATGAAGATTCAGTCATTGTTTACTCACCCCTGTATTGTTATAACTCTATATGACTTTCTTTTTCTTAACACAAAGGGAGGAATTGTGAAAAAAATTTTGTGCTCAGTGATGTCATACAATGGCAGTTTATGGTGACCACCTCTTCAAGCTTCAAAAGAACACAAAAGTATAATTCAGAAGTCTAATAAATTATTCCATGAGACTCATGATTGTTATGAAAGCATACGATAAGATTTGATGAGGAACAAACCGAAATCTAATGTATTATTTAGTGAAAATATTCACTGACTGTTGATCTTCATAATAGGGCATGAGAGGAACAGTACACACAGCCCCCTCGTGACATTGGTGTGTTCAAGCTAAAACTCGTTTTGTTTTTATAAAAACAGATCCTCCACAGTGATAATGACAACAGAACACAACACAACTGCACACAAAACAGAGAACAGAACTTACTAAACATGTCTGAAGTCCAAGAATTGATGCATTTCTATGCCCAGCCTTATTTTTTAAACTGAGTACTCACAGTAAATCAAACAGAAACATAGAGGAGGCTACAGGCAGCTACAGTCACACCGTGTCCTAAACTGATGGCAAACGACAAACGATAAAAGGTATATTTTCTATGTAAATCAGAGTTTTTGTCCTAATCAGCAGTGACGAGTGACGGGACATTTTATCCATCGCTTGTTTTCTATTTTTGGCATTGCGCGGGTAACTCCGTCCACTGTGAACTGGCACCGGTCCAAAAACTCTAAAAAAAAATAAATAAAAAAAATAAGGCTGGGCATAGAAGTGCATCAGTTCTTCGACTACAGACTCTTCAGACATGTTTAGCAAGTTCTGTTCTCTGTTTTCTGTTTAAGTCTCATGGAATAATTTATTAGACTTCTGAATTATACTTTTTGTGTTCATTGCTGCAGTATATGTGGGCATTACATGTAGAAATAGAGACCAGAGGAAAGTAAGCCAACTTTATTCCTTCAAAGTCAACATGAAATCAAAATCTACCCCATTTACTTTCTTAATACTTGTTCCCGGTCTTATTGTGGTTGATTAAACAGTGCACAGTATTTGTTTTTAATATTATGACCTAGTACTCTTTCATCAAATTGCTTCAAGAAAATGACTTTTTAGCTGACGCTTCCTAGACCTATAGTAAACGCCGTAATTTACACTAGTAATATCAAACAAGGCTAGATTTGAAATAGAAGTGTTGACATTCAATCAGTTCCCACCCTACATTTTTTTCCCCTCATTGAATATTCCATTTTACTCTGAACTACGTTACTTAACAGTAGTAAAACGAGCTGCGAGGGCACCAAAGTGTTCATGGAAAGTACCATTTAATCAGTGTACATAAAATAGATCTTATAATAACTATCAAGTTGATAAATGTAACAGAGCTTCACAGCAGAAGGGAAGGAGAACACAGGGAAGGGGGGGTTTCCAGATTCAGGTACGAGTTTTAATCGGCCACCTCAGTGCTTTACAGTTTCACCAACTCATCAGTTTCACAGGAACAGAGTTACTTAAACACATCAGCTTCACAGGCATATAGTTACTTAAACACTTCAGCTTCACAAACACAATAGATTAAACACAAAAGCTTCTGTAGCACCATGGCCTTCCTTGTGCCAGACACTCTTTCTCTGCTGCTGATGGCATGGCTGTTTATATGCCGCTCTCCCCATGCTCACTGGAATTAGAGACAGGTGTTAAACATAATCTAGCTCAGGTGCAAGCGCCCTTACCGTTTTCTCTCTCTCCGGACGGACGCTTGACCACGCCCCCACTGCCACAATAAATTACTATTTATATGAGAAATTCTAGTCTAATTTGTGCTGTTGTTCCTGTTTTTTTTAAGAACTTTTTGATGACACTATGCAACAAAATTTTTGTTCCTGGGTAGTAAGTGTTATTTCCTGATTGCTTATGCCTCAAAAGTATAGAAAATGGCTATTATTCCCCACAAACTTTGCTTTTGTGACCAGGACAGTGATATTTTGAAATTTAACTATTTCCAATGAGAAAACATTTCGTTCACATAAAGTAAAAAAAAACAACAACATATGAATCCAAATTAACATATATTTATACTAAAGTAATACAAAAATGACTACAAAAGATTTAGAAGTGAGTAGTTTTTCGAGATTTACGATTATACAGTAAATCACTTTCACGAATCAGCCCCCAAGTCCAGTATATCCTGATGGAAGCGCTCGCCTTGCTCCTCCAAGTATGCTCCCATGTTCTCCTTGAATTTATCAAGATGAGCATCAAGGATATGGACTTTGAGGGACATCCTACAGCCCATTGTGCCGTAGTTCTTTACCAGATTCTCAACCAGCTCCACATTGTTTTCAGCCTTGTGATTGCCCAGGAAGCCCCGAACAACTATGACAAAGCTGTTCCAAGCTGCTTTCTCCTTACTAGTGAGCTTCTTGGGGAATTCATTGCACTCCAGGATCTTCTTTATCTGTGGTGTGACGAAGACACCGGCTTTAACCTCTGCCTCAGACAGCTTAGGGAAGAAGTCTTGAAGGTACTTGAAGGCTGCCGACTCCTTATCTACAGCTCTGACAAATTGTTTCATAAGGCCCAATTTGATGTGCAGTGGTGGCATCAGCACCTTCCGGGGGTCCACCAGTGGCTCCCACTTGATGTTGTTCCTCCCCACAGAGAACTCGGTCCACTGTGGCCAGTCCCGCCTGTGGTAGTGCGCCTTGGTGCCCCTGCTGTCCCAAAGGCAAAGATAGCAGGGAAACTTGGTAAAACCGCCTTGGAGACCCATCAGGAATGCCATCATTTTGAAGTCTCCTATGACCTCCCAGCCATACTCATCATACTTCAAGGCATCCAGCAAGGTCTTGATGCTGCTGTAATCCTCTTTGAGGTGCATCGAGTGAGCCAGGGAAAGAGACGGGTACTTGTTACCATTATGGAGCAGCATGGCTTTGAGGCTCTTGGATGAGCTGTAAATGAAGAGGCACCACTCATTCTGGTTACAGGTGATTCCGATTCCCTCAAACAGACTGGTCACATTGTGGCAGAAGCAGAGCCCATCTTGACGAGTGAAGAAGCATGAAAAATGTTGGTAACGCTTCCTCTGATCTGCGACTTGTCTTTTTGGTTGGGGTAGTGTGGGTTTCTCTCCTCAGCTTCACCTCTGAAATCCCTCAAAGTCCATAGCCTTGATGCCCATCTTGATAAATTCAAGGAGAACATGGGAGCGTACTCGGAGGAGCAAGGCGAGCGCTTCCATCAGGATATACTGGACTCTGAATGCCGCTACCAAGGACAGAATAACGAGAACATGATGGGAGACCACATTTGAGGGCTGATTCGTGAAAGTGATTTACAGTATAATCGTAAATCTCAAAAAACTACTCACTTCTAAATCATTTGTAGTCATTTTTGTATTACTTTAATATAACTGTTCATTTGGATTCGTATGTTGTTTTTTTTCTGACTTTATGTGAATGAATTCACCCATTTTCTCATTGGAAATAGGTACATTTCAAAAAATCACTGTCCTGGTCACAAAAGCAAAGTTTGTGGGGAATAATAGCCATTTTCTATACTTCTGAGGCATAAGCGATTAGGAAATCACACTTACTACCCAGATTTTATGGAGTTGAAATCTGAGCTCTATAATCAGTGTACATCAGCTTTTAAATCTGATTTATGATGTCATTTTGGCTTTGCAGGAAAATTCGTTACAACACTGGCGAGGAGCATTTAAAAAATGTCAATAATATAAAGCACAACTCAAAGCACAGCACAGTTTCCCAATCACAACACATTTCAGTTTTGTCACCAGAGGAATTCAAAACAACAGCCTTGGGGTTTTTATTTTAGTTAATAAAAATATTTTTACACCAAGTTTGAATATAAGGGTCAAATCTATGCTGAAAGTGTTTGGCTTCATGTGTTTTGTTGTACACTATATATGTTGTCATTTATATTTGATTAACATGACTGTTTAAAGCAAAGAATAATCAGTTGATTTTAAGTCTCATGTAAACACGGTCTTCTTGCATTGTCTGATTTTTATAGTTATCAGCGTATTGGTGCGCATGTAAACGTACTCACTGAAACATTAATTTAAAATGCTTTAGAAAAAAAGTCGAGTTACACACTAAGGTTTAATACTTAGTTATTTGTTTAAATCATAAATCCTTTTATTAGACATAGTGAAATGTTTGTGAGAGTAAACAGCCGAAACAAACATCATTGCATTCAATGAACGTGTAAACCATGTTATAATGTCTCACTCATGTCAATTATCAAGTCAGTGCTGTTGTTGACATTTTAATTCTCTTCAAGTGTTTTGACAGGTTACCTTAAAATATGGTTCATGTGGTGACATCTTAATTGAAAGTATTATTTAACCCTATATTATATTATAAAAGTGTAATTTAGAAGTCTAATAAATTGTTGCATGAGTCTCATGATTGTTATGAAAGTATATGATAAGATTTGGTGGGAAACAAACTGAAATCTGATGTGTTATTTAGTGAAAATGTTCACTGATAGTTGATCTTCATGATAGAGCACGAGAGCAACAGTTCACGCAGCCCCCTCGTGACATTGTGGTGTTCAAGCTAAAACTCGTTTTGTTTTTATAAAAACAGATCCTCCACAGTGATAGTGACAACAGAACACAACTGCACACAAAACAGAGAACAGAACTTACTAAACATGTCTGAAGAGTTTGTAGTCCAAGAATTGATGCATTTCTATGCCCAGCCTTATTTTTTAAACTGAGTACTCACAGTAAATCAAACAGAAACATTGAGGAGGCTACAGGCAGCCACAGTCACACCGTGTCCTAACCTGACGGCAAACGACACACGATAAAAGGTATATTTTCTATGGTAATCAGAATTTTTGTCCTAACCAGCAGTGACGAGTGGCGGGACATTTTATCCATCGCTTGTTTTCTATTTTCGGCATCACGTGGGTAACTCCATCCATTGTGAACTGGCACCGGTCCAAAAACTCTTAAAAATAAGGCTGGGCATAGAAGTGCATCAGTTCTTCAACTACAGATTCTTCAGACATGTTTAGCAAGTTCTGTTCTCTGTTTTCTGTTTAAGTCTCATGGAATAATTTATTAGACTTATAATTTATTTGAAACTTGAAGAGGTGGTCACCATTAACCGCCATTGTATGACATCACTGAGCCCTTTTCACAATTTCTCCCTTTGTGTTAAGAAAAAGAAAGTCATATATGATTATAACAGCACAGAGGTGAGTAAACAATGACTGAATTTTCATTTTGGGGTGAACTATCCTTTAATACGACTGAAAGAACCTGAATTCATTAGATTACACCAACGGAAATAATATTTAAGAAGAAGAAAGGTCGAAATAGTTCGTAAAAGATTAAATGTGTCATTTGTGTGCAACTAGTGGCATTAAACAGAACTGCATTAAACATAATGTAAAAAATACTGTAGTTGCATGATTTTAATTGTTATAGACAAGAACTGAGATTATAGGTTATCTAACATTTTTAAAAGTTTGCACAACAAGCCCAATTTTTTTTTTCGTGTACAGTATTATGAGAAATGTACCGGTGAGGGCTGTGAAAACATATTGATACATCTCTAATATGTGAAAAACAGGTTTACATGCTATTATAGATTTTTTATACTTTGATAAATATTCAACACATAACCTACTGACACAGAGAAAGGACACTTTTATACCTCAGGTGTTGATCTTTATTGAAAACAACAAACGTTCTTTTTACTGTATTAATAATGTCTTGGAAACTTTTCCACCATGCCATCATCATCTAATTTTTGAGTTTAAGAAAATACTACAAACAATAAACAAAAACATTTCTTACAACATTACAACAAAAATTATACAAGATCTTTCAGTTTGACATTTCTAAAAATGTTCCTAGCAAATCCTTTTTCAAACAACCAATAAAGAATTTTCAGAATGTTTTCTAGTGTTATTAAAACAGTCCAGTAAAATACACTTAAAGGAATATTCCGGGTTCAATAAAAAGTGAAGCTCAATCGGCAGCATTTGTTGCATAATGTTGATTGCCAAATAAATTTAATAAATAAATAATAATAATAAAAGAAGAAGAGGAAGAAGAAGAAAAAAAGAAATGTGTGTTCCAGTGAGACACTTACAATGGAAGTCAATGGGGTCAATCTGTAAACATTAAAATACTCACTGTTTCAAAAGTATAGACACAAGACATAAACAATATGTGTGTTAACATGATTTTACTGTGACCAAATCTCTTACTAACCACATCTGTGGAAAGTTAGAGCCAATTTTACTTTGTTGTCATGACGACATAACACTGTAAACCCTAAAACAACTGTAAAAACATTGATTTAAACAACTTTACAGCTCAAATAATACATTCGTTTTATCAGAAGAATTAATGTGTGCTTTTATACAATTATAAGCATCACATTTCTGCCTTTTGAAACCCTCCAAAAATTGGCCCCATTGACTTCCATTGTAAGTGCCTAATTGTAACACAGATTTGTGCTTTTTTTTTTAAAGAAAATAATTTTTTTGTGGTAATCAACATTATGCCACAAATGCTGTCGATCAAGCTTAACTTGTATTGAACCCGGAATATCCCTTTAATTGTCAACGATATCCTACAGAAATCACATGTTGGTGGTTCTTCCAATTAAGCTGTTAATTCTGTCAAATTACAAAAAAGTGTGCAAATTATAATTTCATTATGTGTATAAAAAATTTGCCTTAGCAAGACAAAAGAGACTACCATTTTATTCCAAATAACTAAAAATATGTGCTGTACTGTTCCTCCCAAACTGCCATATCGTTCTTCAAGTCTCATTTTTCAGTTTCGTAATTTAGTTGTTTGATTGATTCTTATCGATTGCTCTACTCCAGAAAACCACTAATAAGATGAACCAACGGTTTTCAGACGTTTATCTCGACACTTAATCAAATCCCGAGAATCAACTGAAAAATGCTCGGAGCATAATTCATAGCAATGTTGGCCGTCCCATTATATTCCCTGTTGGGAAAACCAGTTTAATGAGGAATTATGGAAGCCGGTTTGTTGCTGGTTCAAGGTGATCTAACCCTAACCAGCTTAACCAGGATACTCTACCAGGTCAAAACCAGGTCTACTGGCTAGTGGTCTAAAGGTTGATGGTTGGTCTGCTAGAAACCATCAAACAACATAAGATTTCTGAAACATTTTTGTCATTTTGTTGAAAGGAATGTTCCGGGTTGAATTCAAGTTAAGCTCTTTGTTAATCTTTTATGACATGCTGCCAATCACAACATAAAATAATTCAGACTGCAAAAAAACATGTTGACAGAAGGGCAAGATTTCCATCCATTCCAAGTGTATATCTGTCAACACAACATGTTCTTTTTTAATGACAGGGCTGACTAATTATACCAAGTTTCCATGGTAAAGATGTCTAAGGGATGTATTACATCTTTGAAAGATATATTTTTGATTATTATTAGAGGTTGGCTGATATATTGGTTCTACCGATTAATCGGTGCCGATAGTTGCTTTTTGGAACCTTCGCTTATCGGCAAAAATCGGTGCCGATAGTTGCCGATATTTTTCTTTTTTTATTCCTCCGTGTTACTCTAGCGCATTATAAATGAGCAAAGTATCCGTCATTTCAAAATAAGAGTCCCTGGTGTGTTTCAGGCTTGTTTATTGTTAAAAGTCCCACGCTATGAACCAAATCTTCATGAAAATCTTTTCTGGTTATTATTGGGATTTTGGTTGAACAATAAACGGCATTTGTGACTCTTGCAGCATCTATGTCTGTGCCCGTCACGGTGAGGATAAGACGAATAATTTTTTTAACATTCTATAAATCGATTTTAAAAACTATCAGCCAATTAATCGGTTATCAGCCTTTTCCACCAAAGGTTATCGCTACCTGCAAATCCACTATCGGTCGACGTCTAATTATTATACTAAATATTGATTATTAAAGGAATGTACAGGAGACTTTGGCTGTAGTCGGAACAGACTGAGTATTTAAGTCCTTTTTTACTATAAATTCTCCACCTGCCCAGTAGATGGCGATATGCACGAAGAATGCGAATCAAAACAAAAGAAGAAGAATGTGAAAGTGGACATTTATAGTGAAAAATGACTTAAATATTGATCTGTTTCTCACCCACACCTATCATATCACTTCAGAAGACATGGATTAAACAACTGGAGTTGTATGGATTACTTTTATGCTACCTTTATGTGCTTTTTGGAGCTTCAAAGTTCTAGTCACCATACACTTGCATTGTATGGACCTACAGAGCTGAATTATTCTTCTAAAAATCTTCATTTGTGTTCTGCTGAAGAAAGAAAGTCATGCACATCTGGGATGGCATGAGGGTGAGTAAATGATGAGAGAATTGTAATTTTTGGGGTGAACATCCCTTTAATAAATATCCATTTTCTAACTAATCTAACTATCACTAACTAATATGCTTTTCATCTTTAAAGATTGCTATTTTGGGAACTTGGCATTGCGATACTGCAGATATTGTTGACTTTTGAATGACAGATTGATTGTTATGCTCCTCATTTTTAAATCACTTTGGACAAAAGCTTCTGATGAATTTGAATTAATGTTACACAACATATATGATAGGGACATAACATTTTATACTGCATAGTAGAAACAACCCATGTCTGAATTAAATTCATTGTGATCACTGGGTGTCAGTGTTTCTCCATCCATGTAGGTCAAACTCGCCATGTTGCCTTTGGATTTCACACGACAGCATCATTTTCTATATCTTGAAAAGAGAATAAAAAAATGGCCAATAAGACATGTGGATAGATATCTAGAGGATCAATATCTAGAGTCTCATTAGGGGATGCAAAAACAACCACTAAATGGACAGTGTTTAGTAAACTCAGTCATATCTCCGTTTTATTGAAACACAGCCTCAGTTTACTGTTTTACATTTTTTTTTTTAAATGATCTGCTTTTTAAAAATAGCCATAGCCCGACAAAACAATGATTGGCTACTTGCTATTCCTATTTATAATTTATGGGGAGGGATATTCTCTCAATCTACAGAGTATTTGATTGGACAAAAATGTTATCAGTTGTTATCAATATTTTGTTTCCATTTTCCCAGAAGAGAGAGAATATACATGTTAAATGCATATATCTGCTAAAATTGTATTTTATGTTTGTCAATTTAGAGTTTCAGAAAAGATGTCAATAATGTCTCCAGGTCAAAGTGCAAAGTCAGAAACCTCAATTAAAGGTAGACCGATATATCGGCTTTACTGATTATATATATATATATATATATCTTTCATCTAGTGAATATATAGGCTATAAAAAGCTTTATTTGGCTAATACTTAAATTTATTACACAGCTCTCTAGAATAATCGATTCTGATTGGTCAGTGGTGCCAGTCTGATATTTCTCAGTAATAGAGGTAGACCGATATATTGGTTTTACAGATACTATCGCTGCCGATAGTTGCTTTTTGGAACCATCAGTTATCGTCACAGCGTAAGACAGCAAAACTGATCAAAAAGATAAAAAACTGAGTCCCAAAAAGCAACTATTAGCACCGATTAATTATACAGTAATAAAACCGATATATTGATCTGCCTATAAAATAAAAAAAAATATATATATATATATATATATATATATACACATATAATTTTAGATAATGATATTATGATATAAAATGTATAAGTAAATAAACCTTATAATATATAACTGATAATAAAACACACGGTGCTGACATTTTCTTATTTGTTTTTTTTATTTTTTTTATTTTACTAAGAATAAAGATAAAGAAATATAGTTTATTTTTTCTCCTCATCTTTTCTTCCTCATCAATAAACCTCATCTGGTGAAACATATACATATAAACTCTTCATCTGGTGAATATAAAGGCTGTAAAAAGCATCATTTGGTAAATACTTGCATTTAGAGCATTGTAAGTTATTCAAGTCTCTTTCATTTTAAAATAATAGTCCTCTGTGTATTTCAGACTTGTTTTAAGTTGAAAGTCCCCCGTAATGCACCAAATCTGAATTTTTCTGGTTTTAATTGTGATTTTGGATTCACAATAATCTGCTTTTGGGATTTTATTCAATTTGAACTCTTGTAGCCTCAATGTCTGCACACTTCATAGTAAGGAAAGACTATTTTATTTCTACTTTTTTATCATTCTATAAATTGATTTAAAAAAAATGATTGTCCGATTAATCGGTTATCAGACCTTTATTTCCACCAAGTTATCGGTATCTGCAAAATCCACTATCGATCATCCTCTAATCTCAATATGAACTCAAACATTTCTCAAACATTTGCATTGTACATTTTTACAGCCATTTATTTCTAAGAAAGCACAACTGTGGCAACAGGTAGGGTTAAGTTGTTATTTGTGCAACCTGGTCTCATAGAATCACGTTACTATACCTGTATTTCTGGGGTCTGGGTAGCTCAGTGAGTATTGACGCTGACTATCACCCCTGGAGTCATGAGTTCGAATCCAGGGTGTGCTGAGTGACTCCAGCCAGGTCTCCTAAGCAACCAAATTGGCCTGGTTGCTAGGGAGGGTAGAGTCACATGGGGTAAACTGCTCGTGGTCACGATTAGTGTCGTTCTCGCTCTCAATGGGGCGTGTGGTAAGTTGTGCCTGGATCGTAGAGAGTAGCATGAGTCTCCACATGCTGTGAGTCTCCGCGGTGTCATGCACAATGAGTCACGTGATAAGATGCGTGGATTGATGGTCTCAGAAGCGGAGGCAACTGAGACTTGTCCTCCGCCTCCCGGATTGAGGTGAGTAACCACGCCACCATGAGGACCTACTAAGGAGTGGGAATTGGGTATTCTAAATTGGGAGAAAAGGGGATAAAAAACAAAAAACAAAACTATACCTGTATTTCTGCAAAATGATTTTTACGTTGCTCATTGAACGTATCGTGGCAGTTTCCTGGTGAAATGAACACTAGAGGTGCTACAACAACAATGACTTTATTCACTTTCACACAAATCACGAGTAAAATGGCAGATTATCAGTTCATAAACACTTACTTTTCACCCTGTTCCTCACTCAATGCTATTTTATGACATCTAAACACTTGTACTATAGCGCATGACTCATTTTAATGTTTGCATTGCATAACCAAATACATTTACAAGCTTGTTCGCGTGGTAGCTCAACTGATACAGTGTTGCACTTGAGATGTAAAGGACCGGTGTATGAGTCCTGAAGAGCACGCGAGTCAAACGTGAGCCGAACATGTCATAATAGCGCCACAGAATGACGTGGTTGCGTTTTTCATCTCACATTTGCTTTTTATGACACTATCAGTTAGGTTTTAAAACTTGAGTAACCTTAAAAACCTCATCTGTTTGGGAGAACATTCAACTTGCGATTACATGTAAAAAAAACACATAATATAATTTTGCAAAAATTTCACCACAGTCACTTTTTTCCATGATATTAGGCTCAATTTGGGTTTTTGGTTTGAGATACCGAGTAACCTTACAGTTAGGTTTCGACTGGTTGGGGTTAACATCTCAAAGCATTAAACGTGTGTCTGACGAGTCTATTTACAGTCTGGCGATCTGCGTCTCTCTGCAGGCAGGCCGACAAGTGGTCATTAGCTCATGATGCTGACTATGAAGGCTGCCTGCACACACCACTGCCTTCTAGTTTGGGCTTCAAATGTCATTTTCTCCACTACATTTCCCAGAACTGGGCCTCTCTAGCAATTTAGACATCAACCTTGACATTTCACAGATTTTCCACAAACCTGACTCACCCGCTTACCCCGGGCCACACGGAGCCAAGAATCGAGGCATTAGATCTTGTGTTGGAAATGTTTCTCGTGGTTTCTCTCCTGGAATTTTCATATAGCTCTTTTTTTTATACAACAACAATTCAGCAGGGAGTTCAACAGGAAGTAATTACGTTGAGATAAACAACGGTAAGCGTGATTCAGAGGTTGCATTTTCGCTCCAGTGACGGGTTAGGTTTAGGGTTGGGGTTTGGGATAGGTGGTAGAGTTAATAAAATATGCATTTCTGTTACGTCATATACAACTGAAAATTCAACTCGCTTTTGGCACCCCTCTGTGGACATTTCACCCAGAAACAACAACACTTCCAGCTTCGGCCACTGGGGGCAGTTATTCGAATTTTGGTAAACAGACCGATTTCAGCAGAAAACTTTCAAACCTACTGTTGCAATCAGTCTGGTCAATCTCCAAAAAAGACAAAAAAGGTTCATAAAAGTAGCCCATATGACTTATGTGCTATATTACAACTTTTCTGAAGCCATAATGAAAATCTCTAAAAATCCAGACATGCCAATTTTGAAGCCTAAACGACATTGGTTCTTGCACGTATTGCAACCAAATGTGATGATTATCAAGAACATGATGATTGCGAAAAAAAAAATTTCCCTTTGGAATAACGTACACTAATGACATGTTTTGATGGAACAAGGAAGCAGATTTATTTTTTTAATTTAGATTTTACCGGCATTTAAAAAAAGGATCCTGTTCACACATGACCTCCATATGGAAAAATGATTGTGCACTTTATTCTACCTTTCCGAAGCCATACACTAGCTTTCTGTGAGAAGCAGACTAAAATTTCACCAAAAATATATCTGAAACTCCATCAAAGCTCTGAAATCTATTCAGAGTTGAAATTTTAAAAAATGGCGTGTTGATGTGTCACCAATTTTGAAGCCAAAATACATTCGGTATTTGTGTGTCGAAACCAAATGTGATGATCATGAAAATTGTGAAGATTACACAATTTCCTTGCTTTCCTTTAGAGCAATGTGCATTGATTAATCATTCCCAAAATGACCAGGAATGTGTAAAGTATCAAGAATGAAAATAAGGGGCCTGGGTATCTTAGTGAGTATTGACGCTGACTACCACCCCTGGAGTCGCGAGTTCGAGTCCAGGGCGTGCTGAGTGACTCCAGCCAGGTCTCCTAAGCAACCAAATTGGCCCGGTTGCAAGGGAGGGTAGAGTCACATGGGGTAACCTCCTCGTGGTCGTGATTAGTGGTTCTCGCTCTCAATGGGGCGTGTGGTAATTTGTGCGTGGTCGCGGAGAATAGCATGAGCCTCCACGGGCTGTGAGTCTCCGCGGTGTCATGCACAACGAGTCACGTGATAAGATGCACGGATTGACAGTCTCAGAAGCAGAGGCAACTGAGATTTGTCCTCCGCCTCCCGCATTGAGGTGAGTAACCGCGCCACCACGAGGTCCTACTAAGTAGTGGGAATTGGGCATTCCAAAACTGGGAGAAAAGGGGATAAAAAAAGAAATAAAAAAATGAAAATAAAGGTGAAACATGTTTTAAGAAAGCAAATAGGGTGAATCGATTTTCAGATGGCAAATTTGCAGAAAACACTCAAGACAAAGTCGATATTTGAATGAAACACAACTGAGAACTCCATTAAGTCTTAAAACTTGCTATATTGCCAAAGACCTTGTAGATTCGGTTCACTTCCAGAGAAACGGAGATCATTTTATAGAAACCATATAATCTACCAACTTTGCTTTCAAAGCGTTACAATCTTTGTAGACATAACGATGTCCAACATAATACATTGACCCCAGAGGAAGAACTTTCTTGCATGTAGCAACATGATGAACGGGCGTGCGGCTGGAGCACTCTCTCTGGAGGGGAGAGAGATGCCAAAGTAATGGAAGACTATGAGCAGAACTTCTCCCTCAGGCTAATGGGTCAGAACGCCACAGTCTCATTTTTAACAGACCCTTTTGTCGTGATGCTTCAGGCTCCTTGAGGAAACAAATAATGAGTTCTCCACTCACCCTAACGATCTACATCAACACATCCAGAATGCTCCTTCACATCGGCCACTTGTTGTGTTGATCCACGTGAACGGCTTGTGACTGATTCATGGAGTTGAATCTGTGGCATTAGCTGGAAGCACCGGAAGGCTTGTAGCACATGAACAAATGATGAAGATCTTTAGCGTTAAGGATGATACACATCACAGAATGACAGCTCGTTCACATTTACATTTATGGAAGTTTTACCGAGAGGATGCTGATGTGAAATTGATCAGAATTTGAGTTTGAATAAATCAGTGAACAGAACACGTACTCATAAATCCATGGGTGTAGAATTGGGTATGGATGTTGGAGGCATGTCTTCATCAAAGTTAAGAGATACTAAATATTCACTACCAATATTTCCAGCTATCGCAGCTGCGCCTGGGGGGATGTACTGTAATTCGCTAAACAGATGCACAACTTCAGCAGTCAGTAGTTCGGTGAAGAAATGTCTTATTTACTAGCAAATTCATTAAACAGATGCAAATTCATAATACAGTTGCAGTCCTTTTGCAGTCAGTATTTCAACGCAGAAACTTCTTATTTACTAACAAATTAATAAAACGGGCGTAAAATTTATTAAACAATTTAGCTACTTTTGCAGTCAGTATTTCTACACAGAAATGTCTTATTTACTGATAAATTCTTTGAACAGTTGCAAATTCATTATATTGTTGCATTCCTTTTGCGAGCAGTACTTTAATGCAGAAACGTATATATTTATTAGCGAACTCATTAAACAGTTGCGCTACTTTTGCGAGAAGTACTTTAATGCAGAAACATATATATTTATTAACGAACTCATTAAACAGATGCGGTCCTTTTGCGAGCATTAATTTAATGAGTTCGTTAATAAATATATATGTTTCTGCGAGCATTAATTTAATGCAGAAACGTATATATTTATAGCGAACTCATTAAAAATTTGCGCTCCTTTTGCGAGCAGTACTTTAATGCAGAAAAGTATATATTTATTAGCGTACTCATTAAACAGATGCGGTCCTTTTGCGAGCATTAATTTAATGCAGAAACGTATATATTTATTAGCGAACTCATTAAACAGTTGCGCTACTTTTGCGAGAAGTACTTTAATGCAGAAACATATATATTTATTAACGAACTCATTAAACAGATGCGGTCCTTTTGCGAGCATTAATTTAATGAGTTCGTTAATAAATATATATGTTTCTGCGAGCATTAATTTAATGCAGAAACGTATATATTTATAGCGAACTCATTAAAAATTTGCGCTCCTTTTGCGAGCAGTACTTTAATGCAGAAAAGTATATATTTATTTGCGAACTCATTAAACAGTTGCGCTTGTTTTGCGAGCAGTACTTTAATGCAGAAAAGTATATATTTATTTGCGAACTCATTAAACAGTTGCGCTTGTTTTGCGAGCAGTACTTTAATGCAGAAACGTATATATTTATTTGCGAACTAATTAAACAGTTGCGCTTGTTTTGCGAGCAATACTTTAATGCAGAAACGTATATAATTATTAGCGAACTCATGAAACATTTGCGCTACTTTTGCGAGCAGTACTTTAACGTAGAAACATATATATTTATTAGCGAACTCATTAAACAGTTGCGCTCCTTTGGCGAGCAGTACTTTAACGTAGAAACTTATATATTTATTAGCGAACTCATGAAACATTTGCGCTACTTTTGCGAGCAGTACTTTAATGTATAAACTTATATATTTATTAGCGAACTCATTAAACATTTGCGCTCCTTTGGCGAGCAGTACTTTAACATAGAAACGTATATATTTATTAGCGAACTCATTAAAGAGCTGCACTCCTTTTGCGAGCAGTACTTTAACGCAGAAACGTATATATTTATTAGCGAACTCATTAAACATTTGCGCTCCTTTGGCGAGCAGTACTTTAACGCAGAAACGGATATATTTATTAGTGAACTCATTAAACAGTTGCGCTACTTTTGCGAGCAGTACTTTGACACAGAAACTTATATATTTATTAGCGAACTCATTAAACAGTTGCGCTACTTTTGCGAGCAGTACTTTAACGTAGAAACGTATATATTTATTAGCGAACTCATGAAACATTTGCGCTCCTTTTGCGAGCAGTACTTTAATGCAGAAACGTATACATTTATTAGCGAACTCATTAAACATTTGCGCTACTTTTGCGAGCAGTACTTTAATGCAGAAACGTATACATTTATTAGCGAACTCATTAAACAGTTGCGCTCCTTTTGCGAGCAGTACTTTAACGCAGAAACTTAAATATTTAATAGCGAACTCATTAAACAGTTGCACTACTTTTGCATGCAGTATTTTAACGCAAAAACATCTTATTTAATGATACATTCTTTAAACAGTTGCAAATTCATTATTCAAAATTCCAGCATTTTGTTTAAATACACTTTCTCAGTGTGCAAAAGATAGTGGACAAATACTTGCATACTTAATCACTGTTTTTTGTATTATTTAAAACATGGTACATCTTTAAAGTTTGATTGATTTTAAAATGTCCCTACCAATGTTAGAACCAAACCAATGCTCTTGCATGAATCATTACAGAAATGTATTCTGCTCAGATTGGATTGTGGGTGGTTTCTCCATGACCCTCATTCAACATGAACTTCTGTGGTGAACATCAAAAAGCTAAAGGAGAGGAGTATGATGAAGCCTGGGGCTGATCCCACCCCAACATCCTGCATAAATTCACTTTGATGTGTAACTTTAATGAGAATCAGATACTAATACTGAGCCCGTACCGCTTTCGCATCAGCTGAGACACCAGTGCGCTGATTATGTAATAGATAACGAATAGTGCACCGGAAAAAACACAATTTACTCTGTAATTAAAGCAGTTTTGGGAAGACATCTCTTTGTGCAGAAATAAATATATTGTATCCTGTTAAGACATATATACGACAGAGACATTCAAATGCATCACTGCATAATAAGCATAACTCGAAGAACCTAAAAATACTTTGTTTTGATTATGAAACACTTCTAATTAACAGATTGAACAGTAATGCAACCATGTTTCAACATCCTCATTATCACCATTATCATCACAGGTTTGATGTGTTTATATTTGCGTCTTATTGCTCATCCAGAAAGTTTCTCTAAAACAACACAACTGCTCCGGTGAGATTAACAGGGTGACGTCTAGACAGTGATGCTTGTTTAATTTAACTCAGACTCAACCAGGAACACATTTTGCACATCAATATGAAATGATTAATCTGCTCTTTTGGGTAGAGCTCTTTGAAAATACTTTTGAGTTTTCAGATTGCTTAGCTGCATTGTTCTCCCTCACTGTGAGATTATGCAATAAATGTGTCTGGAAGCAAACAGATTATTCCCAAACTCATGTTTGTAAAAAACGATATTATGCACGTCCACATTTTTTTTGTTTCGTATCCTTTGTAGTCCTCTTTGTAAAATGGATTGAAATGGAAACAGATGGACAGAGTGAGAAAAATACTAATTATAAACAAATGTATATATCAAGAAATACAGAAAGTGTCATTAAAATAGCTCAATAATTGTGTGTTCGGCATATGTTTATGCCTATAAAAGTTTAGTGTCATTATCTGTTATGATTCCCTCACAACTTACTAACGTCAGGTGAATTGTGTAACAAACTGCTTTTTTAGATCATACAGTAAACTGATTTGTGAAATGCTTGTTTGAATCGTTGACTCAATGATTCTTGAACTGCTTGTCTGCATTAAACAAGTGAACTAATTTATGAACTGCTCGTTTGAATCTGCTAGTCCGAATTGTTTATATGAATCACGAAGTGAACTGAGTCCGAACAGTTTGTTTAAATAGCAAAGTCTGTGATTTAATTAAATAAATATAGTATCTGCATGTGCTGTGCACTACAATATTACTGTGTGAAGCCGGCCGCTCATACACTGTAAACACCTCATCATCATCGTGCACGCTTTGTGTTTGTGTGTGTAGTAAAAGACAGATACAGAGCACTCTGAAGTGTGCAGCACATACAGACTACGTATTTATTTAATTAAATCACAGCTTCAGACTACGTCTACATTAATCTGGATACATTTGAAAACGGCGTTTTCGTTTCAAAACGCTCTCCGTCCACACTAGCGTTTTCAAGCGTTTTCCAAAAGTTGCTCATCCACACAGAAACGTCTGAAAATGCTTACGTCCCTGTACTGTGCATGAGTAAAATGTAAGACGCTTCGACATGCGTCATTTCCGGCATTTATTTACTTTCCGCCTCTTTGAAAAGTCACGGCAATGTACGGTCTGAAATGCAACAGTCCTCGCATTCCGCCGCTGAACAACAACTGCGAGTAAACTGCGTCTCCTTTGAAGAAATGTAATCTTAAGTATGTACAAACTGACATTAATGTTTAACAACGCAATCAAACTGGAGTGTAGCCAAAACAACTGCGATACAACGTCGTCCACCTGAATGGGTCACATGACTAAAAATGCGTCATCATTTTTGAAAGCATCTGTTTTCACAGTCCACAATACAACGCAAATACGCTGTTTTCAGATATATCCACTTTGGAGTGCGTTTTCAAAAAGCTCCGTTTTTGCGGACAAAAACGCCATCTCAGTGTGGACAAAAGGCCAAAACGAGAGAAAAAGATGTGTTTTCAAACGAAAACATATTAGTGTGGACAAGGCCTTAAGGAGGGCTTAAGCCTTAAATCACACTAGGCCATGTAACCAACTGCTTATCTACTGTCCAAAACACACCGAAACGCAACAATAAAAGCTCGATTTAAATGGACGCATGTATTTTTGTTTATATATTAAACTTGTCGGGCATATAAAATGTCCTGGAAAACTGTGCCTTGAAAAGAGTGGGAACACTGTTCAAAGTTAATGAGCGCTCTGGTCTCTGTCATCTATTATGATACTCATGAGGTTTTCAGTGTTTGAGCGGCCGGCTTCACACATTCCCTTTGAAGTGTGCAGCACATGCAGACTGTGTATTTATGTGATTAAATCTCAGCCTTTTGTGGTTTAATAATCACAATAGGACACAACAAAAGATTCTAATTTGATTACTTGTGCATTCATTCATTCATTTATTCATCCCAAATATGTACATTCTGTTAACATTCTGCGTTTTATAGATAATTCAGTTTTTACGACTGTATCCCGCATTTCGTGCGTGCTTTCCACATTGCAGAAATCATAGGGCACTATAATGAATTCATTCAGTACTTAGACATTTCAATAAATGTTGTTTGATCTAATAAAAACAGACTATTTAAGCCTACAATTGTGAGTGCTTTTTAAAGTAGCGCGTTTTGTTTCTATTGCCACACTAACTCGTTTAAATTAGAAACCTCTGTTTTTAGTTTCCTAACGTCATAATTTTTCCAAAAGTATGCGGTTATGGAGGGCATTTTCGAAAGAGAGCGTTTTCGGTGGAGGAAAACGCTGTCCCAGTGTGGATGCAAGGCGTAAACGTAACGAAATGAATGTGTTTTCAAACAAAAACGTATTAATGTGGACAAGGCCTAAATCAGTCACTTGTAAGGGTTCCATTTCAATCAGTGGCTCTGTTTACAGATCCGTCCAATAAAATACTGTCTTATTAGGTAGCTGTCCATGTAGAAAGCTAGACGGCTCACTGGGTTTTAGAACAGAGCAAATGGAGCACCATTTTTACTTGCGGGTGTGTTGCTGTACAATTACTTCAGTGTGTCAAGCGTGTCTCTTTGGCCATTACTGTCTTTGTTTTACCATGTTTTTTCTTCTCTAACAATAATTACATCCCTTGTGTTTACATCCTTGAAGTTCAGCAACCCTCTGGGAGATCCGTCTAAATACCAAGGGCATCGAGATATAAACACTACACAAAACAAAGAGAATAAATATATATTAATTTGCTTATTTATAATTCAGTGGCCCTATTATCTCTCACCAAAGCATCTAAATACAGAAGACATAGGATGATTAACCTTGTTGAATTGTTTTAAAGTACTTTAATGTCATTATCTTGCTCTGTACGTGTGATATTGCAAATTCTCTTTGAAGGAAATGAAGCAGAGAGAACATGTTTGGAGTTAATGAAATCCTGGTAATATTGATGTATGATGGACTGTGGGATTTGACAGATGGCGTTGTGCTTCTGGATGCCGTACACGTTTGATAATTATATCAAAATGCCAGTAAAACCAGGACAGCAATTTCTGTCATGTGCGCTGCAAAGGAACTCATGAGAATTTTTCTCTCTGTCTTGATCTATTTACACAAGAATTAAAACATTTTCTAGTCTTTGTTTTAGTTCTTCTATGAAATCATCATGGAAAAAATTAATGGGAAAAATAATATGGCTGAAAAAGTGGGCGGGCACTGTTGCACTTTATTTAGCAAGTCATGTGATCTGAACATGGCCACCCCCATCAGGGCTACCATCCTTATGTTGAATAAAGCACATTTTTCACATGTGAGTGCACATTATTTTAAACAGATTTGTCAAAAGTAGCCTACTATTTATTTCTTTTAACCCTTTAAACTCTGGTGCATTTATGGGCTGCCGCCCGCAATTTTTCACACTCAAATTTAAAAGCTCACCATTCACATTTTTGCTGTCCTAACTCTGTAAACATGTAATTCTGGTTCTGTTCACTCTACCTCACTTTGAAAAGTCTCATTTTATTCCACTAGATGGCAGAAAGCACTAGAAATGTTTTTATCTCTATCACAATATACAGAATCTGAAATGTAGGTGGTGCTCTAATGCATTTCAGCCCTCACAGATGTGCTCGTCCATAGACATTCAGGCTAATTTTCAGTTCAAGCACACCCTTATTGTTTCATTGAATATCTCGGCATCTGAGTGGACTAGAAGCTCAGTCTAGGTGTCATTAGAAAGCTGAGATCGTCTCCTTTGCGTTGATACAGACAAGAAAACAATGGCTCATAAAAGCAGATGTAACATTTTTGGCTATTTGGGGTTTACAGCAGCAGTTATCGGAGCATAAGAAATGTTTGTATTTGATGACTTACAGAAATCATATTTCACTTTGTGATTCTTTTGAAAATCTTTTGAACTGTGGTATTAGGGCAACAAAATAATCTATACAGTCACATTCCTGAGAATGAGAGATTTAATTTGACATATTTATACTTGTCCATTTAGGTGCTATGTGAAGGACTTTTATTTTCATATAAATATTTCTACCCCAGCAAAACGAACGTTTTTTTAAACTAAACTACAAAAATTATTTATTTAGAAAGTTAAAACTGATAATCTGTCATTTTACTCTTGATTTGAGTGGAGTGAATAAGTTGTTGTTGTTGTAGCGCCTCTAGTGTTCATTTCACCAGGAAACGGCTGCGATACGTACAACGAGCCACGTAAAAACGTGCTTCAATGACACCAGGTTGCGAAAACTGTGAACTTGATTAGAGTTCCTCTTAAGAAAGAAAGTCAAATAGATTTGGAGTGACATGAAGGTGAATAATTCTTAAATAATTATTTTTAATCTTCACTGGTTGAATTAATTTTACAGGAGAGAGCATGTGTATTCTACAGTACAGAATGTGTTTGAAGACCAGCACAAATATTGAGCAGATGAAAATATCTGTGCTCTCTTTCTATCTGTATCCTCTCAGCGTTTGGTCAGGTTGGTATTATTTCTTTTCCCGCTGTGCTCAAGCGGAACATCATCAGTATCCCACCGCTGCAGCTGCTGCATGCTGGAGGTGAGTGGATGGTGCAGGACTTGCATCACTATTGATTAAACTCTAACGGACTGCAGAGTGGCAGAATTTTGGCTAGACGAGTCGGGTATCTGTCACACACCCACAACTGCTTACAGCGAGGTAAATAAGGACAGGCGTGTGTGTGTGTGCGGTAGACACTGCCGCTAACAACACCAAGGTCATGGGTTTGATTCCTGGGAAACACATATATTAATAAAATGTATACCTTGAATGCACCGTGAGGGGCAGTTCACACCGAGTGCATTTTCGTGTCTGTTTGCTTTGATTTTTCTTTCATATAAACATGCGCTTGACAGACGTCTTTGACCGCTGTGCCACATTTCACAGTTTTTCTACATCTTGCACAAGAGTGCAGCGTTTTTAACATGCTACGTGATACGACCGTGCACAATGTCGTGTCCAATTTTCATGAGAGCGCTAATTCCAGGTGCAATTTTTGTGCCAGCACAAAGCGCAAATGGGCAGAAGTGTTTGTATTGTAGGTTAATAAAGTGGCGCAAAGCAGAGTTTGCTATTTTCCTGAGAAATAGCTAATTGCGCTAAGACGTTACAAAAGCAGGTCTGTTTTTAGCGCAAAGTCTAAACGCAGTTCCTGCATTTGCAGTTTGGAGATTCCACCAACAGGTAATTATAAGTTCATGTCCAAACTCTGAAAATATGTGGGAACATTAAATTAAGTCCCTGACGATCACTATTGTAGCCTATTGTATGAAATATTTATGAGATTTGTGTTTAAGTCATGGTTTATTTTTCAGTGATTATTATTAATATGTTTATATATACAATTGTATTTATTATCTAATTTGTATTGATATTTGTTCACCTGTTGTTGTCCACCTGAGTGATTTTTAAGCAAAAAGGCCTGTGAAAGGAGTTGGAGAGAGTAAAATGTTTGGAGTTTTTTGACCACTTCTTTATTTAGATCATATTTCATTTTAAGTGTAATTTGAATTTAGAAATATTTTTGGTTTAATTTTTTCGTGTTTCAATAAATGCATTTTTTCAAAATTAGAAAACGTTGATCCAGATTAATGTGAACGTAATCATCTTAATTCCGGAAGTGTTTTTCCAGTTCATTTTTTCCCGTAAGGATTTCCTAAATTCCTCTATACAAGAGTTGTGCGCTGTGAACCAAACCAACCAGCTCCGTGGTGAATCACATCATTACAAACTTTCATTTGAAGCAAAAAAGTATTTGAAAGTCAGACAAAAAGACAAAGATACTAGACTGTGTACTTAACGTCTTTAAAAACCCCTTAAACTCTATCCAAAGGGGGGGCGCAATATCACGAAAAAAGTTTACACTTAAAATGTTAAAGTCTCCGTATAATTAAGTCAGGCATATGAGGTATCATTTGAAAGCTTAGAGTCTGAACTATTCAGAGATCACTTATTCATTTATGTTACTAAAAATAACAAAATAAGGCCTCAAAATATTCACATTGAAATTTAGCGCCCCCTAGAGGTAATGGGGTAAAAATATTTATATGAAAATAAAAGTTCTTCACATAACACATAAATGGACAAGTCATATATCAAATGAAAGCGCTCATTCTTAGGAATGTGACTGTACTGTGTGTTGCCCTAATACCACAGTTTGAAAGATTTTCAAAAGAATCACAAAAATATGAAATATGATTTTTGTAAGTCATCAAACGTCTCGTTTATGCTCCTTTTACCTTAGAAAGTTCTCTAAAAGCATGTAGGAAAAGCATATAAAACAAATCATCAGAAAATATGTTTTCTTTTGATGATTGCATCAAAAAGGGGAGGATCTCAGCTTTCTAATGACACCTAGATTGAGCTTCTAGTCCACTCAGAGGCCGAGATATTCAATGAAACATCAAGGGTGGAGCTTGAACTGAAAATTAGACTGAATGTCTATGGACGAGCACATCTGTGAGGGATAAAATGTGTTAGAGCGCCACCTACATTTCAGATCTGTATATTGTGATGGAATGTGATAGAGAAAAAAACATTTCTAGTGCTTTCTGTCAAGTTGTGGAATAAAATGAGACTTTTCAAAGTGAGGTAGAGTGAACAGAACCTGTTTATCATTCTGTTTATCATAAGATTATAAACACATACAATATTATTTTTGAATAATTGCAGTCTTTTTATTTTTATTTGGGTGGTTCACTGAAAAATGAGACCATTAGTCCACAGTATGTGTGAATGGTGAGCTTTTAAATTTGAGTGAGAAAAATTGCAGGTGGCAGCCCAAAAATACAGTTTGAATAAACTACAATCCCATGATGCATTGCAAGTCACATAATTTGCATAAATTATGAATAAAATATGATGGTAAAATATTAAACTATTGATTTAAAGTTGTTGATTATAAGTATAGAAAATGTATATTTTAATTTTACTGCAAAATATTCATATACTGTATCAATATATGTACAAGTAGTTTGAGAGTGTAGGGAGGGCGACTCGATTGCGTCATTCACAGTGCATCGGTGGGCGGAGCTCTTTTGATGAGATTCTCTGATTGGTGGATCTCTCTTGAGGATTATGGGTAGTGTAGTTCTTCACCAGGATTTCTGCTTTTAAACATGATTTTATTAAAATGAAGTTCAAATAATGTGGACTGATGCCTTCAAAAGAAGCATATACCATCGATTAACAACCTCGGAGCTCACGGTAGGTCTGTCTTTAAAAGTTTATAAGTTAGTGTCAATAATCAATTCGCCTATGGAGAAAATATATGGATTTTTACTTCCGGAATCAGACTGTTGCACTCTATTGATTGAATCAGTGTTGTTGTGTTAGGCTGGGCGGGAGTTAAAACAAACAGAGCAATAAAAGTTTGGTTTTCCAGAAAGAATATGGAAATTTAAGAGTCAAATATTTAATAAAATTTTTAAAATCCCTTTAGTGAAAATGAAAGTAAAAATACTTCCATAACAAAAGCCGTGAAAGTGTGCAGTCAGTGTTGTGTTCTATGATGAGGGCAACTCTGCAAAATCTAATACACTTAAATTATGACTCAAACTGGCAATATCATAACACAGAAAATCAATAAACACATTTGCACCGACATATGACAAATTAATAATAGTCCATTCAAAAACTCACCATTCCAGCATTTCCAAGTTGAGTGAAATTTTTGCTGATAACTGTGTAATATTGATATTTGGATTCCTTCATGGTGCTATCTCTATCCAGGATAATGTCCATTATAATTGGTCCCAACAGGAATTGAGTGAAACTTATGATGTCCAAGGGGGGCTTGATTTGAACAGTAAAAATAGTAAAGATGGAAATCAAAGCCTCATCAGAGCTCATGGCTGCACAGACCAGGAGAGCAAAAAACACGCTGAAACATCAGGTTATCAACTCTGGCTTTGGGCAACTGTCGAATATATTCTGCTCAAATAATAATAAAAAAACCCTTTAGAAGTATTTATTGCTCAAAAGTTCTTATTTGTGTTTTATTTGAGTATCAACTCTCAGATATTTCTCCTAAAATTCCTTAGAAGTACTGAAAATAAACAAAAATTAGTCAGCTGTTTTCATACAGTAAGTGTGTAGAGCTATAAAGCGAATGTATGTAGTATAGCTCAGATCAGGGGTGATTCGGGGATTTCAATCATAGGGGGGCTCAGCCCCCAATGAAACCAGAAGATGTGCACATTTAACGTATTACACTCTGTTGCATAGTTGCATAGTTTTTTTGTTTTTTTAACTGTGCAGCATTCAAGATAGCAAACTAATATTCATTCAGAATTATAAACAAAAATTGTAGAGCATGAATCAATAATTTTGCAACTTAAAAAACTTGAAAATAATTATGTTTTAATTACGTGCTGATGTAATTGTAATGTCATTAGTCATCTTAACTCATACAGCCCCTTTCTCTCTTTGTTAATTGAGATTACCAAACTAAAAAAAAATCTGCTCCTCTCCTTCAGCCTGTCAACAGATGCTGATCCTCACTTGTTCACGAATCAAATGGGGCATATTCATTCAGTGAGAACACCAATGATACGGTCCTTTGCAGCTCGCACTCCAGTGCTATTGGCTCGCGCTATAGTCAGTCTTTACAAGTGGAAAGAGCCACCAAATAAGTCTCATGCATAAAACTAGTGCAGTGCTGCTGCTGTTTAAAAGTTTTGCTTGCTGAGTCACAGATTTTTAGGGGGGCTAAAGCCCATAAAGATAATTTGCTCTTGAGACAATTTGATGAGAAATATCTGAGTTTATACTGAGATCTCTGACCTTTGGTATCTTGGCAAATCTGAGCACAGTTTGAGACATTATTGAGATCCCTTCTGAAACTCTAGAGAAGACACATTTGAGATTAATGTGTGTCTTTTTCTCAAGAGAAGCAGGAGACTTTAGCAAATGTCTCCATTTTATCTCTTGGTGACACAAATCTCCTTCACGATTTGTATTTCATATGAGAATAAATGATGTATAAGAAGTCAATCATTTTCAAGTTATTTTATAATTCTATAAATATCTGCCACATTTGTCATCATAATCAAAAACCAAGTAATTGCATCGGACAGGCGGGTTGAATAAAAACATTTTAGTACAAATATGCTGCAGATGTAACTGTTCAGGTGCAGCTCCTGAGAAAGATTTTTATTAAAGAGGGTTTTACAGAAAGAGGATTTCACAGGAAACATAAAAAAATCCCCACATGCAAAATCCTTGAAAGTATCTATCTTCACAAAACCATGATTTAAGGCACAAAAATACTCATTCTTTGTCTGCTCTCTGTTTCCATAGACTCATTTTAGTGACCTTTTCCAGTTTCAAATTACACTTAGATGATCTCTTTCGTATGCGTGGTGATACTGTTATCTCTTGTAGTCACTAATACAAAAAAAATTTAATTGGGTAAACTCAACAATATTAGATGTTTAAATGTACCTCAGAATAATATTTCTGATCTATTCTGCCAAGCCTTTGATCTTTCATAGTTAAAAACTGAAGGCTTTTAAGTAAGATGTACTGCCACAATAATTTGTTCCAAAAAGATGCCAGAAAAAGCACTGTAGAAGTTTTCCAAATGAATCGTGCATCAAAGTCCTCCAACGTCAGACGATAGCTCTGTGTGAGGAACAGGGTGAAACTGGAGGTTTTAATTGCTAAAAAAATGTCCTCCAGAAATTGTTTGAATACAGCATCAGTGGCATTTAATATATGGACAAAGGGCGACGTTATGTTGATGTAGGCAACGGACCAATGAGCAAGTTTCTGTGGCGTATCGTTATGAAAGTGTGTTATGAACAGGGTCATGAGTTCTGTAGAGCTCATTGGATGGACACTGGTTTTATTGTCAGGCTTTGATCCAATAAAAGTGCACTTAGCTTATGAATAAATGTGTTCAAATCAATATCTATGCACAATCCCTCATGATAGAGCGAATGAAGACTGAGAGAAAGATAGAAGGACAGATGTTGTGAAAAGGTTAACTGTTAATGAAATTGCATTCACAGAGGAGCGACCAAAAGAACAGCATGATATATGGACAGGATGAGTTTTATAGAACAGTAAAAGAAATGCAGAAAACCATAGACCACTATATACACTAATGCACTTGATGAAATGAACCATATACTGTATATGAAAAAAGTAAATAAAGCAAAACATATACATTTGCAGCAGTGCTAATTATTTTGAGATCATTATCAATCATTTAAATAGCAAAGTTATTACTCTGTCAGTCTTTCTTGATCCATTTTTCCCTGTTGATCTATGAATCCACCATAATACAGCGATTTGTTTTAAAAAACGGGGTTGAACAGTTGTTGAACAAAACATTTTTATATTATGTGTCATTCATTACAAGGCCCACTGGAACAGTGTGATACTACCAGAACTGACTCAATTAACTATTCAAATTATAATTATATGACTTCTAAACTACAGTGGCACAGTGCTGCCACATACTTATTTTTTTTCTTCACTCAATGTCGTAAAAATGACATCTTTTCTCGTAATAACAAGATATGTCATAAAACATCCTTTCTCATAATAACGAGATGTCGTAAAAACGGCATATTTTCTCGTAATAACAAGATATCTCATAAAAACGACATCTTTTCTCGTAATAACAAGATATGTCATAAAAACGGCATCTTTTCTCGTAATAACGAGATGTAAAAACAGCATATTTTCTCGTAATAACAAGATGTCATAAAACATTCTTTCTTGTAATAACGAGATGTCATAAAAACAACATATTTTCTCATAATAACAAGATTTAGTCATAAAAACATTTTCTCGTAATATCAGATATTGTCTTAAAAACAACATCTTTTCTCGTAATAACGAGATATGTCGTAAAAACGACATCTTTTCTCGTGATAACGAGATGTCATAGAAACAACATCTTTTCTTGTAATAACGAGGTATGTCATGAAAACAACATCTTTTCTCGTAATAATAAGATTTAGCCTTAAAAACGACATCTTTTCTCGTAATAACGACATATGTCATAAAACAAAATCTTTTCTCGTAATAACAAGATGTCATTAAAACATCTTTTCTTGTAATAACGAGATGTCATAAAAACAACATCTTTTCTTGTAATAACAAGATTTAGTTGTAAAAATGACATCTTTTCTCGTAATAACGACATATGTCGTAAAAACAACATCTTTTCTCATAATAACAAGATATGTCATAAAAATGACATCTTTTCGTGAAAAAACGAAATATGTTGTAAAGACAACATACAGTATTTTCTCATAATAATGAGATATTATGTCGTAAAAACAACATCTTTTATTGTAATAACAAGATATTGTCTTAAAAACTACATCTTTTCTCGTAATAAGGTTTAGTTGTAAAAATGACATCTTTTCTCGTAATAACAAGATATGTCATAAAACATCCTTTCTCGTAATAACGAGATGTCGTAAAAACAACATATTTTCTCGTAATAACAAGACATGTCGTAAAACGACATCTTTTCTCGTAATAATGAGATGTCGTAAAAACAACATATTTTCTTGTAATAACAAGATATGTCATAAAACATTCTTTCTTGTAATAACTAGATGTCATAAAAACAACATATTTTCTCATAATAACAAGATTTATTCGTAAAAACGACATCTTTTCTCGTAATAACAAGATATGTCGTAAAAACGACATCTTTTCTCGTAATAACGAGATGTCATAAAAACAACATCTTTTCTCGTAATAACGAGAACGAGATGTCATAAAAACAACATCTTTTCTCGTAATAACGAGATGTCGTAAAAACGACATCTTTTCTCGTAATAACAAGATTTAGTTGTAAAAATGACATCTTTTCTCGTAATAACGACATATGTCATAAAAACAACATCTTTTCTCATAATAACGAGATATGTCATAAAAATGACATCTTTTCGTGAAAAAACGAAATATGTTGTAAAGACAACATACAGTATTTTCTCGTAATAACAAGATATTATGTCGTAAAAACAACATCTTTTATTGTAATAACAAGATATTGTCTTAAAAACTACATCTTTTCTCGTAATAAGATTTAGTTGTAAAAACGACATCTTTTCTCGTAATAACAAGATGTCGTAAAAACAGCATATTTTCTCGTAATAACAAGATATGTCGTAAAAACGACATCTTTTCTCGTAATAATGAGATGTCGTAAAAACAACATATTTTTTTGTAATAACAAGATATGCCATAAAACATTTTTCTTGTAATAATGAGATGTCATAAAAACAACATATTTTCTCATAATAACAAGATTTATTCATAAAAACTACATCTTTTCTCGTAATAACAAGATATGTCGTAAAAATGACATCTTTTCTCGTAATAACGAGATGTCATAAAAACAACATCTTTTCTCGTAATAACAAGATTTAGTCGTAAAAATGACATCTTTTCTCGTAATAACGACATATGTCGTAAAAACGACATCTTTTCTCGTAATAACAAGATATGTCATAAAAACGTATTTTCTAGTAATAACGAGATGTCGTAAAAACAACATATTTTCTCATAATAACATGTCGTAAAAACATCTTAAAAACGACATCTTTTCTCGTAATAACAAGATTTAGTCGTAAAAATGACATCTTTTCTCGTAATAACGACATATGTCGTAAAAACGACATCTTTTCTCGTAATAACAAGATATGTCATAAAAACGTATTTTCTAGTAATAACGAGATGTCGTAAAAACAACATATTTTCTCATAATAACATGTCGTAAAAACATCTTAAAAACGACATCTTTTCTCGTAATAACAAGATTTAGTCGTAAAAACGACCTTTTCTCGTAATAACAAGATTTAGTCATAAAACGACCTTTTCTCGTAATAACGAGATGTGTCATAAAAACGACATCTTTTCTTGAAAAAACGAAATACGTTATAAAGACAACATACAGTATTTTCTCATAATAACAAGATATTATGTTGTAAAAATGACATCTTTTCATGTAATATGAGATATGTCGTAAAAACATCTTTTCTCATAATAACGAGATATGTCATAAAAATAACATCTTTTTTTCGTAATAATGAGATGTCATAAAACAGCATCTTTTCTCGTAATAACGAGATATTATGTCATAAAAAACAACAAAAATTCTCACAAAAAAAATTATTTTAAGATGTACACATTTCAATTTAATAACAAAATTCAGTCAAATTGAATTGAGTTCTCTTTAATAAAAATAAATAAAAAATGTAATCTTAAATAAGCTAAAATATTTTAAGTTCATTTAGATTCAGCAAATGCATCAAAATATTGATGTATAAATAGCTTTACATTAACAGTTTTGAATGAAAAAGTTGTATTCATTGCACACTTTATTACTGAATGTTTGGCTCCCAAGGGTTACACTTATAACGTTTATTCAGGTATTACTGTTATTTGATTATTTATAATAAATTCAATATAAAATAAATATTATATTCTCATCCTTTTTGCGAACACTCCAAAACATCTTGGCCTGCAGTTTACACTAACACAGTCCAGAAAACATAGACCTTGTCCAGCTTAATTTTTTGAATATTTTCCTCTGAAACCTTGCGATTTTGGAGAAAAATGCAAAAAACCATGCAGATTTTAGAAAATGTTACAAAATAAAAAAAATGTACATGTAGGATTTATTTTCGCTGAGTAGCCTACACTGTACTGTATGCGCAGGTGGACTGGGACATAAAAAGTGATAAGTAGTCTAGGTTAATTGTCAGATGATCAAAACATCTTGCTAAAATGACAGATGTTATTTTTATAATATAACTATCTCGTTATTACAAAAAAATATGTTTTTATGACATAATATCTCGTTATTACGAGAAAACAATATCTCATTACGAGATATATCTTGTTATTACAAGATGTCTTTTTACAACAATATATCTCGTTATAACGAGAAAATATGTAATTTTTATGACATAATATCTCGTTATTATGCGAAAAGATGTCGTTTTTATGACATAATATCTTGTTATTACAAGATGTCGTTATTACGACAATATATATCGTTATTACTAGAAAAGATGTCATTTTTACTACATAATATCTCATTATTACAAAATGTCATTTTTACGACAATATATCTCGTTATTATGAGAAAAGATGACAATTTTATGACATAATATCTCATTATTAAAAGATGTCGTTTTTACGACATATGCCGCTACATATCTAGACGATATCATCATTCATAGTAATGACTGCCGGCGGCATATGCAACATCTGAGGGCTGTCCTGAGAGCGCTATGACAGGCGGGACTCACGGCCAGTCCGAAGAAATGTGCAATTGGGCGGGTGGAAGTTAGGTATCTGGGGTTCCACTTGGGTCACGGGCAGGTGCAGGCAGGTAGGTTCTGATGTCACCAGCCCGCTGACTGACCTTTCTAAAAAGGGGGCTCCCAGAGAAAGTCTCAAGAAACTCGTACAAAATGGTGAAATCATAAGATATTGTACGACTTGGCTTGTACGAAAAAGTTCAACTTTCACAACAACCAATCAACAAACAGACTTTCAGAATGGTTTTAGTTAGCCTCCTATCCAACACTGGAAAAAAATAATTAAACATATAAAATACCTTAATATTCTTGAGAAGCAAAATTATATTTTGTTCTGTTTTCAGAGAAATCAAACATCATTTAGTAATGTTTATGCTTCTCTGAAGAAACTTTTTGCCAATGGGGTAAGAAAAAAACTGCACCATATTTTGCTAGATTTCTCTAAAAACAAGATTTAATATCTTATGCTATTCTGTTTCTCAAGTAGTTTTTTCTTGTTTTAAGCATGTTTAGATATTTCTTCCGGAAAATAAGGCAAAAATGGTTTGCTTTTCACTTAGGAAAAGTTGTCATAACATCAGGTTTTTCGTCGGTTTGTTTATTTTTCTCTATGGCACTAAAAGTCATATGTTTTTTCACTGTCTCGAACTAATATTACAGACTTGTCTCTACATTGGATTGGCAGTGCTACACTTGGAGTTGATGCCAATCTGAAGCCAAATCAGTCACTGATGAGGTTCCATTTCGGTTAGGATGCAGTCTTAGTAGGTAGCTGCCAATGTAGATAGTAGACAACAAGGCAGCTCACTACTTTTTGGAATAAAGCTATAGTCTTGTTTCTATGACCACCCTACCTTTCGGTGCCATCGGTCTTTGAGGATAAGTGGATGGCCAATTTCACCCTTTGTGCATCACACACCACCTGTGGTGAAAAACGATATGTTCTGTGTCTGACTGTTTGTCAAAATCCAGTTTGTCCTTGACCTAGCATTTTACAAAAGAGAGGACGCGGTGGAAATTATTAAAGCGCAACAGGCTGTTGGGCGTTTGACAAAAGACTCTGAACCTTTGAGCTGAAATTGATGTTTCTTCATATGGATGCTCACAGGGGGGCACGGCCTTTACTATTATGAGACATAGATGGTTGGGAGAGCAATGCTTCTGATGATGGCCTCGATCATTAACCTATTACAGAGACAATGGCCCAGCCTCCATTAAACTGTTATCAAAAATGTATTTAACAGTTATAATGGACATGAATTGACCATTTATATTTTATAACGATGGAATAATACCGAAAAAGAACTTACAAAAATAGTCTCCAAAGGGTTTTAGTTGGTAAAGAACCTTACATCATTGGTAGTTTTCTCTGTGTATACAGAAAATAATATGTACACTGCAAAAAGTCATTTTCTCACTGAATATTTTTGTCTGTTTTTCCAGTAAAACTAACTAAACATCCTTAAAACAAGATAAATTTGCTTAACAAGCAATATTATGTAAGATATAAAGTCTTGTTTTCAATAAAATCTAAACCCATTAAGTGAGGTTAATGTTTTAATTAAGGAGCACTTTTAAGGACAGGGAGGGAATTTATTTTGTGAAATAGTTTTGCGTTACCTCACAAAAAGTTTTGCGTTCCCTCGCAATAGCTCTATCCGTCATTTATGAAAATTAACACTGTAGTTGAACTCTGGTATTTGTAGTAAAGCCACAGTAACCATAAATTTACTATGGATTTACTCAGAGTTGGGGTCTTGAACTTATATAAATGCGGTCTTGGTCTGGATCTGGGTCTCAGCACTTAAAGTCTTGGTCTAGATCTGGGTCTCAACACTTAAAGTCTTGGTCTGGATCTGGGTCTCAATCTTTAAAGTCTTGATCTGGGTCTCAACACATAAAGTCTTGGTCTGGATCTGGGTCTCAACACTTAAAGTCTTGGTCTGGATCTCAACACTTAAAGTCTTGGTCTGGGTCTGGGTCTCAACACTTAAAGTCTTGGTCTGGGTGTGGGTCTCGACACTTAAAGTCTTGGTCTGGGTCTGGGTCTCAAAACTTAAAGTCTTGGTCTGGGTCTCAACACTTAAAATCTTGGTCTGGATCTGGGTCTCAACACTTAAAGTCTTGGTCTGGATCTCAACACTTAAAGTCTTGGTCTGGGTCTGGGTCTCAACACTTTAAGTCTTGGTCTGGGTGTGGGTCTCAACACTTAAAGTCTTGGTCTGGGTCTGGGTCTCAAAACTTAAAGTCTTGGTCTGGGTCTCAACACTTAAAGTCTTGGTCTGGGTCTGGGTCTCAACACTTTAATTCTTGGTCTGGGTGTGGGTCTCAACACTTAAAGTCTTGGTCTGGGTCTCAAAACTTAAAGTCTTGGTCTGGGTCTCAACACTTAAAGTCTTGGTCTGGGTCTGGGTCTCAACACTTTAATTCTTGGTCTGGGTGTGGGTCTCAACACTTAAAGTCTTGGTCTGGATCTGGGTCTCAAAACTTAAAGTCTTGGTCTGGGTCTCAACATTTAAAGTCTTGGTCTGGGTGTGGGTCTCAACATTTAAAGTCTTGATCTGGGTCTCAACACATAAAGTCTTGGTCTGGGTCTGGGTCTCAACACTTAAAGTCTTGGTCTGGATCTCAACACTTAAAATCTTGGTCTGGGTGTGGGTCTCAACACTTAAAGTCTTGGTATGGATCTCAACACTTAAAGTCTTGGTCTAGATCTGGGTCTCAACACTTTAAGTCTTGGTCTGGATCTGGGTCTCAACACTTTAAGTCTTGGTCTGGGTCTCAACAATTAAATTCTTGGTCTGGATCTGGGTCTCAAAACTTAAAGTCTTGGTCTGGGTCTCAACATTTAAAGTCTTGGTCTGGATTTCAACACTTAAAGTCTTGGTCTGGGTCTGGGTCTCAACACTTAAAGTCTTGGTCTGGATCTGGGTGTCAACACTTAAAGTCTTGGTCTGGGTCTGGGTCTCAACACTTAAAAGTCTTGGTCAGGGTCTGGGTCTCAACGCTTAAAAGTCTTGGTCTGGATCTGGGTCTGGGTCTCAACACTGAGGGTGTGTTCACACTTGTATTTTGGTTCTCTTGGTCCTCTTGGTCCGGACCAAAAAAATAAAAAATTATACATTTAGTCCTGGTTCGCTTAGTGTTCACACTGACATTTTTAACACCGAACCTAACGATACAAAACAAAAGGCATCAGGATAAAGTCACAACCTGATTTTATGATGTATATTTTTTTATGGAACTTGCCGATCATCCAAAATGACTAGCTCTGATTTCATTTCTGTCATGAAATTTTTTTCGTAATTTGTGATTTTTCGCATAACCTTCTTTTGCAAACTTGTCCTAGGCCATTTGACCGATCGGAACCAAACAATTCATCATCGCAACGGTACGCCAACACGTACGAAGTGGCCACTTTGACGCAAATGCCTATAACTCTTGAATGATGTGAGATATTTTCACAAAACTCTGGAAACTTATGTATGGGGTCATTCAGAGGACACATAAAAAAATGCGCTCCTTGGCCATTTGGTGGTGCTATAAAATTTAAAAACATAAAAATGGCTCTAACTAAGGAGCCATTATTCTGATAGACCTGTGATTTTGCATGCAGTGTCTTTGTTCAAGGTGCCATCAAGGTCTATGAGGACAGTTGCATATCTCAAAAAACATGGCCACCATCGACCAATCAAATTTCAGCAGCTTTTAGACAAGGTTAACAAAGGCCGATCGGAACGAAATACAGTGGGCATATTTGAATCTCAGCCCAAGAGGTCTGTGCAAAATGTAAAACAATGGCCACCGGGAGACGCTATCACGCTTTACATGTGTGTAAATCGCTGTGTATTATGTGATGTGTCATACAGACACATGTTAGACATATCATATGATAGATCTCCACTTTCTGAAAACCCAAAATATGGTAATAAAATCATAATCACTCTGCCAAAAACACATGGATACTACAATTTTACTATAGTAACATCATGGTTAATTTGTGGTATCTGTACAAGTACCGTGGTTTTTAAACCAAGGTTTCCATAAAATAAAAAAAGCCCTAACAAAAATTAACCATGGTTATACTATAGTAAAACTATGTTTTCCCCCTGTATTATTGCTATGGTTTTACCACAAATATCATGGATTAAATATGCTTACTAGAGTAATATCATGGTCAATTTTGTGGTTACAGTGGTTTTACTCCAAATAACATAGCTGTGATCTATAGTTACTGTAGTAAAGCCATAGCCAATTTTTGTATTGTTTTAAGGATTTTTAGATATCTATATAGTAAAATATTTTTTTTTAAAAACCTTTTTTTAATCTTATTGTGAATTATATGGCTACAACACATCTCCATAGTATTTATAAAGTGTATCTTTAGAACCGTGTGGATATACAGTATACTGAAACTGTATGTGCAATATAAACGTACAGACAGCTCCTAAATTGTAAACCCTAATACACACACACACACACACACACACACACACACTTTTTAATCTTCACCAATCTTCTGCTTTAAGTATAAATCAAATTGAATTCATATGGTGATTTAATAAAGCAGTCTTTCAAGCTCAAAGTAAATGTTGGCGTCACACTTGGATCAAAGTAGATAATTTCTAATAAGATCTCCACATGTGTTTGAGCTCAGCTGGACATATTTGAAACAATTGTGACAAAAAAATGTCACATGTTTAAATCTATTTTCCCCTTCATTTCTCTCACAGCTTGCAGATGTGTCCCTGTGCTGAGCTTTATGATGCTTGCCGTGGTAAACGGCCTCACAGTCAGAAATAAATGCTTGGGTTTGAAATACACACTGGTGGCATACTGGAAGAAAATCTCACTTGTGAAGGAGATCAAAGCGAATCGAGCTATTTTGCCCTGGATCAGTGCGACTGAGAGTCGAGTCTCGGTGGAGATGACATTAAAGAGCAGCTGTTCAACCGAACAGAAATCAGTCGTCTTCAGGCACGCCAAGTAAGGCGAAAGTGGGAAAAAAATAAACACAGAGATGTAAACATAACTTAATCCTTTCTTGCTTTACACATACTTTAATATTCCCTGGACTTGTAGCCAAAAGCTTTAAGAAGGAAACATAATGTTTTCTATGGAAGCCCTGAACCACACTGCTAAAAACCAATTTCACTAGGTAAATTCTTTTTTTAGGCATCTTTGTGCCCTCCTGAGAATGTCCTACAAAAAACAAAAAAAAATAAATAAATAAAATAAAAAAAAAAATTGTCTCAAAAATTAGGAAAGAAACATTTTGAGAGGAAAACAAACAATTCTATGAGAGAAAAAAACAAATTGGGGGGAAAAAAAATGAAAAAAAAATTAAATAAATAATAATAATAATTATGAGAAAAAAGTTTAAAAAAATAATTTTGAGAGAAAAAAAATGTATGAGACAAAAAAACAATTATGAAAATGTTTTATGAGAATTTGTATTTTTTATTTTTTTGGACAGATTTTTTTTTTTTTTTTTTTTTAGCCACAAAAACACCTAATTTGTTATTTATTTATTTTTTTTCATTAAGTGAACTTTTGTTTCACAGTGTGGCTCGGGGCTTCCGTAGTTTTCCACTAAACGCCTGTATCTTCCACATTACGGAAAGTGTTTGCATTGGAAATCTGTTTGGAAATGTATTGGAAACAAGACCGACAACTAGATTTCTGGTGCTTTCTTGGTGCAAAAATACTTTTTATGGATTTTCTCAGACCATGTCTTTTAAACATGAATTTTTCAAGAGTGAGTAAAAATAAGCCATCTTCCTCTCTTGTGTCCAGACGTGTATCACAGAGTGACGTCTTCTTAGATTGACCCTAATATGTCAAAAGCATTACTCTGTAGTGTGGCAATCTTTCATAATGTGCACAGTTTGTCTTGTGTTGTGATGGACATCAAAGTCTGTCCTTCTTCTGTCTCACAGTCTAAATAATATCTTAAAGTTTCTATCAGAATAAAGTCTGGTCCACACTACAGTTTATTTTGGCCAAGAACCGCCCACTGAGACAAGAAGAGACCGTCTGACTGACATGAGAAGTGACCAATCACAGTTTGTTTGCTGTTTAAGGAGTTTATCTGAAATCGCTGATCCCACAATAATAAACCCTAATATAATAAATCATGGTCTATTGTTATTTTATTCAGAAGTAACAAGTACTGAGCATTTTAAAGGCAAAACTTAAAAACTAAGCAGAATATGCAGTTCTGCATGTGGATATCTAGTTTACTTGTTAAAAAATGTCATGACACTGAATATCTTTCAAAGATGTGATGCTTTTAACCTTGCAAACTTGGCAAGTTCAGTTCTTTTATGTCTACGGCACGAAACATACAGCAGGACCAGTGTAGTCCGATTCCCGAACGAATGACTCTTATGAGTCATTTCTTTTATGTCTACGGCACGAAACATACAGCAGGAGCGGTGTAGTCCGATTCCCGAACGAATGACTCTTATGAGTCGTTTCTTTTATGTCTACGGCACGAAACATACAGCAGGACCAGTGTAGTCCGATTCCCAAACGAATGACTCTTATGAGTCATTTCTTTTATGTCTACGGCACGAAACATACAGCAGGACCAGTGTAGTCCGATTCCCAAACGAATGACTCTTATGAGTCATTTCTTTTATGTCTACGGCACGAAACATACAGCAGGACCGGTGTAGTCCGATTCCCGAACGAATGACTCTTATGAGTCGTTTCTTTTATGTCTACGGCACGAAACATACAGCAGGACCAGTGTAGTCCGATTCCCAAACGAATGACTCTTATGAGTCGGTTCTTTTATGTCTACGGCACGAAACATACAGCAGGACCGGTGTAGTCCGATTCCCGAACGAATGACTCTTATGAGTCGTTTCTTTTATGTCTACGGCACGAAACATACAGCAGGACCGGTGTAGTCCGATTCCCGAACGAATGACTCTTATGAGTCGTTTCTTTTATGTCTACGGCACGAAACATACAGCAGGACCGGTGTAGTCCGATTCCCGAACGAATGACTCTTATGAGTCGTTTCTTTTATGTCTACGGCACGAAACATACAGCAGGACCAGTGTAGTCCGATTCCCAAACGAATGACTCTTATGAGTCGGTTCTTTTATGTCTACAGCACGAAACATACAGCAGGACCGGTGTAGTCCGATTCCCGAACGAATGACTCTTATGAGTCGTTTCTTTTATGTCTACGGCACGAAACATACAGCAGGACCGGTGTAGTCCGATTCCCGAACGAATGACTCTTATGAGTCGTTTCTTTTATGTCTACGGCACGAAACATACAGCAGGACCGGTGTAGTCCGATTCCCGAACGAATGACTCTTATGAGTCGTTTCTTTTATGTCTACGGCACGAAACATACAGCAGGACCGGTGTAGTCCGATTCCCGAACGAATGACTCTTATGAGTCGTTTCTTTTATGTCTACGGCACGAAACATACAGCAGGACCAGTGTAGTCCGATTCCCAAACGAATGACTCTTATGAGTCGTTTCTTTTATGTCTACAGCACGAAACATACAGCAGGACCAGTGCAGTCCGATTCCCGAACGAATGACTCTTATGAGTCGTTTCTTTTATGTCTACGGCACGAAACATACAGCAGGACCAGTGCAGTCCGATTCCCGAACGAATGACTCTTATGAGTCGTTTCTTTTATGTCTACGGCACGAAACATACAGCAGGACCGGTGTAGTCCGATTCCCAAACGAATGACTCTTATGAGTCGTTTCTTTTATGTCTACGGCACGAAACATACAGCAGGACCAGTGTAGTCCGATTCCCAAACGAATGACTCTTATGAGTCGTTTCTTTTATGTCTACGGCACGAAACATACAATGCGACCAGACTGATTTCTGAACAAATTACTTTTATGAGTCGGTTCTTTTTAGTCTATAGCTTGAAACACACATTGTCACCAGTGTAGTCCGATTCCCGAACAAATGACTCATATACTTCAGCAGTTACTGGCTGGTTGCTCAGAACATTTCACCTCTGATTTGTCTGAAGATTTTAAAGCACTTGTTCAGTTTTGGTCATAATGTCTACATGCATTGTAAAGTACAGCTTCTAAACTTTCAAACGACACCTATTTTGTGTTGGACAAGACTGTAGTTATTAATATTCTTACGATTGTTTTATTTTCTTCTCGTGGGCCCACCGTTGGGCCGATCCGAGCTTTAAAGGTTAACTAATGTTAACGAATACAACCAAATTGGACATTTAGGACTATTATTTTTTTTTTTTTTAAATACTATGACAATAATAAACTTTACTAATAACATCATATTACATTGATTATACAATATAGTAATAGTTAATAATTGACTATTTAGAATTTATTTTTAAATAATGATTTATAAATATAAATATGTATTCATATTTATTAAAACATTTATTAGTTTTGTACAAAAAAATATATATATATATAACAAAATAAAAAAAAATTATACTATTTACTACGTAATAATACATTTTTAATAAATAAATATTGAGATTTATTAAGCACATTTAGAACAGAGATGCAAAACTTCTAAATTAAAAGAATCTTTTTGTTTTTAAGATATTTATTATTTTTATATTTTGTATTTGTATTATTTCTTGTACTACTCTGTAAAGTACCTTGAGAAGCTACCTTTAATATATATATATATATATATATATATATATATATATATATATATATATATATATATATAAATATATTAAGAGCAATATAAAATATATAAAAATACATAAAGATTATTCTAACTTTTGTATTTTGAATTTTTGTATCTTATCTGTTCTAAATGTGCTTTGATTATTTCAAGATTGATGTGAAATCTTTCTTTAGAATAGATACATTTCTTTTATCTGTGAATATATGTAGGAACAAACAAATAAATAACCAAGCAAATTTACCGTTGGCACGTGAATTTCATTTGGTCTGGGTTCGGTTTCAAAGAGGCAATTTCAGATCAAAGCGATTCACTGATTGACTTTCTACATTTAAATCACTTCTATAAAGTGAAATAAAACTCCGGTCAGGCAAAAAATGTAATCAAGAGACAGGAAGAGGCATGTTCTCGCCCGCTGATAGTCACCATGGAAACTAGTCCATTACCTTCAGAAAGGTAACTGTCATGCATTTGGAGCTGAAACTGCAGGGAAATAAACAGTCAAGTGACAACAATGTGTTTAACTGATGCACAAAACACCAGTCACATGTCATTTGATTTCATGTCAATTAACTGATCTAGCATTATGCAGTAAAATGAATAGGTCACCTCAAAATTACAATTCTGTCATCATTTACTCACCCTCATGTTGTGCTTTCTTTCTTCCGTGAAACACAGAAGGAGATGTTTTTAAGAATGTGGACATATAGTGGAAATGCATGTGATCAGGGACTGTCAATCTAAACAAATTCAATCAGCTGTTTCTGACTTTACTACACTTTTACATTCTTACACATATTAGCATTTCTGAGCACTCGTGCACACAGTAACAGAAATATTTCTGACACATTTTAACCAATCTGTTCATCTTTTTTGTTAGTAGGTGCTGCTCTGTAAAGATCATTTCCATGGAGACGGTGATGACATTGAGAGTGCCACAAGGTCATCTGAGGAACTTTAATTATTTTTAGGCAAAAGTGGAATCACAGATTTTTGTGCATCATTATCATTACAGTTTGCTGGTAAGAAAAAGAATATTATTATATAATATTACATAATTCTAGTCAACTCTATAGTGATCGTGAAGACTCATATGATCCTGAGGAACAAACCCATTTTCTTCACTTCTAATGCATATAAAATGGCAATAAAATGGTTAATAATGAAAGGAGGACTTTAAATAAAGCATTAAGAAGCTTTTTCTTCAACACACTCAATCTAAATCCTGGCGGTCATTTTGAGATCTTTTCTTGTATAGGACAGCATGTCAAGGCTGCACATTTGTTCTCTGGAGAACTGCCCTGAGAAAAGCCATTTTTATTGATTTTTCACCCATCAAAAAATATTACTTAAATTTGTTATTGAGTAAACTACATTTTAAAACATTTAGAGTCACAGAAGTAATTTGCATGTTTTGAGGAATTGCTGAAATATGTCTGTTGCCAAAAAGCAACACTGTGGGTCATTTTATTTATTTTTTATTTTGTATCCATCTACCCTTTTTAGTATTTATTTAAAATTGTTATTAAATTTAGGTAAAACATTTTTAGCAGTTCTGTTAGATTGTGTCAAAGTGTAAAGTCTATTATTACACTACTCGTATAATAAAAGTGAAATAAGATTGTTGATCAGCTGTTTTGTAGCATTTTTAGTATTTTGACATCCACAAAATGTATAATCACTCACTTTCACTTCAAATAAATAAATAATTAAAATAATGTTTTAATAATTACAAATCAAATTTAATTAAGATTGAATTAAAAACCTGCCGCATGATGTTGCCTTCAAGTAACACCTAAAATAATTATGTAAATGATAAAAAATATATAACATTCTTTTATTTTATTATAAAATAAAAAGTATGTCAGTTTTGTATACATTTATAATATATACATATTATGGTTTATGAAATTTTCATATAATGTAATTTTATGTAATTTTTATTATATAATAATTATAATAATATGTCATTATTTTTCCAAATATGTTTTTGGAATTTAGCAATAAGGTCCATTCTATGCAAAAAACAAACAAACAAAAAAAAAGTTACATTTCATTTCATTAAAGATGAATCCAACATTTTTAAAACAATGTTTTCATAATGCTTGAAAAATAGAGGGCTAGAGACCGAAGTCAACACTCGCAAAATTGCCAAATGCGAGTTAAAACTGGCATTGACAAGTTAGTCGGTAACTTTACAAGGAAATGCAACATAACACATGGTTTTAATCGAATTATAAGAATGATAATCTGACCTTCGCTGATGTGTGGCATGCACGATTCAAATAATATAGAAACCGTCAACTAATTAAAACTTCAGTTTCGACAAGACGTCTTCTAACTTTTACCTAAGTGGCAAAATTACCAAGTTCATCTGTGGAAAAAAATACATATGTAAAATTATATATATATATATATAATATATATATATATATATATATATATATATATAAAATAATATATTAAATATGTTACATTTTATATATATATATATATATATATATATATATATATATATATATATATATATATATATATATATATATATAGTAAATTAATATATTGATATATTAAATATATTAAACTATTTAATTACATATATATAATTAAATAAAATTTAACATATTTAATATATTAATTAAATATATATATATATATATAAATAATATATTAAATATGTTAAATTTTATATATATATATATATATATATATATATATATATATATATATATATATATATATAGTAAATTAATATATTGATATATTAAATATATTAAACTGTATTTAATTATATATATATATAATTAAATAAAATTTAACATATTTAATATATTAATTAAATATATATACATATATATATGTGTAAAAAAAAAAATATATATATATATATATATATATATATATATATATAGTAAATTAATATATTGATATATTAAATATATTAAACTATTTAATTACATATATATAATTAAATAAAATTTAACATATTTAATATATTAATTAAATATATATATATATATATAAATAATATATTAAATATGTTAAATTTTATATATATATATATATATATATATATATATATATATATATATATATATATATATATATATATAGTAAATTAATATATTGATATATTAAATATATTAAACTGTATTTAATTATATATATATAATTAAATAAAATTTAACATATTTAATATATTAATTAAATATATATACATATATATATGTGTAAAAAAAAAGAAAATATATATATATATATATATATATATATATATATATATATATATATATATATATAAATTCAGTTTAATATATTTAAAATATCAATATATTAATTTAATATATATATATATATATATACATAAATAAGTACAATTTTACATATTTAATATATTAATTATATATATATATATATATATATATATATATATATATATATATATATATATATATATATATATTAAATTAATAGATTGATATATTAAATATATTAAACTGTAAAATCTAATTGAGAACTCCTTTAAGTGTTACATTTTGGTCGAAATGTAAATTTCCCTTATGGGATGCCTATGGGAATTTCTTTGCAGTGAATCTGTGACTTATATAATTTAAAGCTTTTGAAGTCATTATTGCTGTGTCAATCAAATGTGCATTTGGCTTTAATTTTGTTAAGTGTTTTTAAGAGAAACTTTCATTTCTATTTCTGATAAAACGTCACAGTGCTGCACAGTTTGGCTTATTTTGTGTAATTTTGTGCTGGAATAGTAACATAAGATTGGATTGGGCTCTGAGGGAACACGCACTATTTCATCAATATCAACTGGGAGACGGATGAAGGCAAAATCAATTAAGCTGAACGTGCTTATTAGCAGCGTGCAAGCGAGCGAACATGTTCTCCAAGCCGCATCTGCTGCAATTGGGGTATTTTGTCTTTCTGTTGATCAGAGTAATATTATTTTTAATTCTGCAACTTCAAAGGACGAACAGATTTCTCCATATACAGTTCCTGCTCAAGCTCAATAAAGTGATTAGCCTACAGTTTCTGGGAAAACAGAGCAGAAATAGAACAAAATCGCCTGTTCTCGTTTCCTGCGTGTGCTAATGACTTTTATTGAATGTAGCATGTGAGTCAACCGGAACTGCTCTTGAAACGCCTGCTGCTCGTAATGATTTGAACAAAAAGAGAAGTTTCAAAGTGTGTGGCGCTCACAGATCGCTCAAGTTCTCTCGATTTAATGATGACTCTTTGGCTTCCTCCACCATCAGTGGCCTCAGAAGTCGTCTGGACAGCGTGTCTCAGAAGAAACACTCATTTGACTGAGCTAAATCTGTTTTTGTCCTTTTTATTTTGGATATCTCTCGATGAGGAATCAGCTCAATGTCTCGCCTTGTTAATGATGTCTCTTTGCCTTCCTCAACATACAGAAGCCACGCATTGGATGTCCAAAGTTACGCAACTTTGAGGAGTTGAGATGCGCCAGTCTGGAAACAAAGTTGTGTTTACAGAGTGCTGGGCTGATTCAGTGAGGAAGAAGCAAACCAACCTGAATTCATGTAAATTGTGTGAATGTGGCGACATTTTAGCAAAATGACATTACGTGGTTCATTATGCGTTTCGAAGTGAAATGTCCACTGTGTGGCGCTAAAAGCGAGTTAAATGTTCCCCCAAACAGATGAGGTTTTTAAGGTTAATGCTCTATCAAGTTTTAAACACATTTGCGTCATTTTGTGGTGCTTCTATGACACTTTCGGGTCACCTGTCGACTCGTGCTCTTCAGGACTCGTACCCCGCTCCTTTACATCACAAGTGCAATGCTCTATCAGTTGAGCTACCGCGTGAACAAGCTTGTAAATATAGCTGATTATGTAACACAAAGGTCAAAATGAGTCATGCGCTATAGTAAAAGTGTTTAGATGTCGATAACATTGTGTGAGGAACGGGGTGAAAAGTAAGTGTTTATGCACTGATTATCTACCATTTTTACTCATGATTTGTGTGAAAACTTTGGTATATCCAGTTCCTCATCAAATGTTAAACTTTGCTGACGGACTGGCGCACCCTAACTCCCAGAAGTTGAAAAGAAGTCAACATAGTCTTATGACAACTGGTGATAATTTGTTTGAGATGTCGTAATCGTAAGATATTGTATGAAAAGGAACGACTTTTATTCCCATCAACACACAGAATTTCAAATCTATATAACATATGCATCAAATTTGAGCTAGCAACCAATCCAACAAATTTTTTTTAGGTTTGGGATTTGGGTTAGGGCTTAACCTTTCTATTCTGTTCGGTCATTTTTGACCGAATTCAATTTTTCCGATGTAATAAATGCTTTTGTTTGTCTGAGCGGTGCAAGACTTAGTGACTTTTCCTACACTTGCAATCTGAACACACACACAAAAAAACTGGACATGATTCGATAAGTCTAAGTCTTTACTGTTTACGGTCAATATTGACCGACCACAGAAAATGAACGGGAAAGACTAAAAATAAAGCATTTTTTTTTTTTTACATTTGTCAAATACAACATATAAATCAGCTTGACAATTCATAACAGTAAAAAAAATCTAAAATTTGACAAATAATAGTTTGATAATGTCTCAATATATATATCTTAATGCATAACTTGTGATAAAATTAAGAATTACTACACAGAAGGTGGCTGCATAGAACACTGTTGCCACCTACTGGCTATTATTGTCATAACATGATTTTCAAGTCATGTTATTTTTCTTTTTTACACCAGATGGCCGCAATCTGCCCTTAATACAGGACACATTTTCATCATGTTTCAATTAGGTATTTACTGTAGTGAAGTCACATACATTTGCTTATTTGCATATGCAAATGAATGGTGAAACTGAGAAATGTATACGTAAATAAGATCTAAAAAACACAAAATCCCAAAAGAAATGCATAATTTTATTGTTTATTCTTAAAAAAAAAAAAAAAAAAATTTAAAAAAATGATGCCTGTACTGTGTCCGGTTAAAAATGACCGTGAACAGCAAAGTGAGACGATTTAATTGATCAGAATTGGAGGGTTAAACTTAGGAAAAATAGTAAGAATGCTTGTTCAAAGCCTAAACGTTTCTCTTTCTTCTATGGTACACAAAAGTTATTTTTCTATCAAAATCGTTGTTAGGTTTAGGGTTTGGGTAAGGGGTTAGACTTAGAAAAAATAGTTATAACATTCACTTTAACATTGTTTGTTGGTTCGTTTATTTTTCTTTAAGGGAGTAAAAAAGTCATACGTTTTTGTATGAGCCAACTCGTACGATTCCATCTCCTACAAATTATTACGAGTTTTCATGAGACCGGGTTGAAAGAAGATGCAAAAATACAGTCAGTCAGCCTCGATCTGTCTGGAACTTCACAGAAAATACAGATCAGATTGAAACTGGTGATTACAGTCAGTTTTTGTCATTTTTTGTTTGCAATATGCATCACTGTGGGCGATCTGTATCCACAATGTCTGAGGCTAATACTAATGTCAAATGGATTCGGGTCAGAACCAAACGCCCTCGCGTCTGCATTAACAGATCAGAAATTACCTCAGATCAGTATCTGGTGTCTTTGTGGCGTAACAGAATGACACTTTAGTCTCGCGCTCACAGCTGGCCGTCGGCAGGTTTCTGCTGTGCAGTATATGGATCTGTCGCGTTTAGCTCTGCGCGTGAGCGACCCTGAAACCCTGACAGTACCAGATCCTTTAAATGAGCCAGCAGAGGGGGTTTAGACAGAGACACACGTGTGATAAACGTTACAGAGCCAAAAATATAAACTTTATTTTATGCATTCATATATACTTTAAAGGAATATTCCAGGTTCAATACAAGTTAACCCCTTAAACTCTATGGATCCGCAGTGGTCCAAAGGGGGCGCTATAACGCGAAAAAAGTTTAGCTTAAAACTTTAAAGTCCCCGTCAGGCATATGAGGTATCATTTGAAAGCTTAAAATCTGAACTTTTCAGAGATAACCATCACTTCTGCATTTATGTTACATAAAATAACAAAATAAGGCCTCAAAATATTCACATTGAAAATTAGCGCCCCCCCCCAGAGGTAATGGTGTAGAAATATTCATGTGAAAATAAAAGTCCTTCACATAGAACAGGAATGGACAAGTCATATATCAAATGAAAGCTCTCACTCTCAGGACACTTAGATTGAGCTTCTAGTCCACTCAGAGGCCGAGATATTTAACGAAATATCAAGGGTGTTGCTTGAACTGAAAATTAGCCTGAATGTCTATGGACGAGCACATCTGTGAGGGGTAAAATGCGTTAGAGCGCCACCTACATTTCAGACTTGTATATTGTGATGGAATGTGATAAATAATTAACTAATAAAAAGAATAAATAATTGATTAAATACAATATCTTCATCTGAACACAAACTGAACATAAAAAAATAAAACAGCTACATACAGAATATTTGAGCATAAAATCTCCATAATGAGTCTGAAATACCAAATTATGACAGTTTCTCTTCACATGACTCACCAAATATGAAAAGCGTTTTCCTCATTTCAAACAATTAGGTCTCTTCACGTCCCCAAAGAGCCAATTAATTGTGAATTCATCATTTCAGTGAATCTAAAGAGAAAAGTGTGCTTGAATATGAGTTATGAGTTCGTTTTTAGCTGAAGTTCTCATTTCTCTCTCATAAGTGTCAATCAGGAAGGTCTTCACTCCATTAGCACGTCTTAAGTGCTTCATTAGCGGGCAGAGCGTGGGTTTATAAACATCAGCTCTCCATTTTCTGTCCAGTAAGCACCCTCGTGGCTTTTCATTTCATTTTCAGTCTCTTAGGTTTGTAAATGCTTTATATGTAGTTTATATTACATAATATGGTTTGGGATATCTTCAGACATAAAATTCAATTCTTCCACATGTCTGAATTTACCCCCTATTGCATTTTAATTGATATTTACATTGTTCATTCAAGCACTGCAAAAAAAGCAACAACAAAGGTCAATTTTTAAGACCCAGAACAAACAACAACAACAACAACAACAACAACAAAGATCTTCCTTCTTTTTATTTTGAAAATGAAACTCAAGAAATCTTATAAATAAAATAAAACAAACATATTAATAAATACCCCTTAAAGTTTTAGATTTCCCCCCATAGAGCAAGATAAATTTGAAACATGGAATTGGTTATAAATATTTAATCATATTTGAATGTATGTCCTCTGCAGTTGTATATATATATATATATATATAAAAGCCTATTATGCACACAATAAAATAATATTTTCACAGTTTTTGCATAATTTGGCATACTTGATTGCAGATGACAGTCTTTGTTTAGATGATCACAGGTTTACACATGTCATAATTTGTATTTTTAAAATGGATTTTCATAGTTGAATTTGTTTGAATTCTGGGTCTGGGACAAGACTAAACCTGTAAAATATATACGTAAAAGGCATTTTAACAGTACCAAAAAAAACAAAACAAAACAACTGCATGCACGCACACACGCACACACACACACACACACACACACACACATTCACACACTGCACACACACACACACACTGCACACACACACGCACACACATGCACACACGCACACACTGCACACTGCACACACACACACACACACAAACACACACACACACACATAACCTAACCCTCACAGAAACCTTTTTGCATTTTTACATTTTCAAAAAAACATCATTTAATATGCCATTTCCCTTGTGAGGACCGCGCAAAAGATCCTCACAACCAGAAATGTCCTCACAAGTATAGCAAAACCTGTACATACACACACACACACACACACACACACACACACACACAGACACATACACACTCACACAAACACACATACACACACAGACACATACTCTCTCACACACACACACACACACACACACACACACACACACAGACACATACTCACACACACACACGCACACATACACACACACACACACACAGACACATAGTCACACACACACACACACACGCACACATACACACACACACACAGACGCATACTCACGCACACACACACACAGACACATACACACTCACACAAACACACATACACACACACACAGACACACACAGACACACACGCACACAAACTCACACACACACACGCACACAAACTCACACACACACACACACACACACACACACAGAGACACATCCTCACACACACATACACACACACACACACACGTACTCACACACACACACACACACACACACACACATGCACACATACACACACACACACACACGCACACAAACTCACACATACACACACACACACACGTACTCACATACACACACACACACACACACACACACACAGACACATACTCACACACACACACACACACACACACACGCACACAAACTCACACACACACATACACATACACACACACACACACACACACACACACACACACACACACACACTGCACACACACACACACTGCACACACACATATATACAGTTTATACACACATTTATAATATATATGTTTGGAGACAGACTATAAACTTTTATTTTAAATCCTTTGGGCTGAACCTTGATGGTTTTACATCTTAAGTGCATTTTGTCCAAGAGCTTTTCATCCTCGTTGAACTGCCGTGATGAGCTCATAATTCCTCTGTAACAGCTCCATCTAAAATGATCTGTGAGTGACGGCGCTCTTCAGTATCTCCTCTAGACTTAATGGACATGACTCTGTCCACATTGCACAGAAGTGCTTTTGGAGGAGAGCAAATGTAACATGGATCTCTGCCAAACAACAGCGGGTTTAACGCCGTTTAGACCTTTGCTGAATGAGACACTTGAAAAATACTCTGAGCGGTGGATCCTTTTACCCAGCGGCGATTTGGGTTTTAACAGAATGGGTTCACACAGTACTCCAGGTAAATTTACAACCACAAACTGAGCTCATGAAACAATTCACTTCATATATCAGGATGAAAAGTTGTGACCTGTTCTCTTTTTATGTCTTTCTGCTCACATCCTCATTAATGCAACTAAATATGGTTCTCACTCGTCCTCTGGGTGCTTTATAAGTGATAGTTCACCCAAAAATAAAAATGCAGTCATTTACTCACCCTCATGTTCTTCAAACCCACATTACCTTCTTTTCTCTGTGAAATCAAAAGAGGAACTTTTGAAAAATATCCTGGCCGCTCTTTTACATATAATGAATGTAAATGAGGAATGAGGCTGTCAAGCTCCGAAACAAAAAAGGCCCATAAAAGTTTCATAAAAGTAGATTAAATGATTTGTGTGCAATAAAACAAGTCTTTTGAAGGAATGGTATGAGGAAAAGACTGAAATTTAGGTTGCAATGACAATGACATGATGTATTTTCTTTTTTTTTTCTCCTTGAAAGTGTTTTTAGAAAGACACTGAATATAAAAACTTGTTTTTTATGTATATTTTGGAGTGAATTTTTTTGAGTGATTTCCCCCACTATATATATATATACAGGTGCATCTCAATAAATTAGAATGTCGTGGAAAAGTTCATTTATTTCAGTAATTCAACTCAAATTGTGAAACTCGTGTATTAAATAAATTCAATGCACACAGACTGAAGTAGTTTAAGTCTTTGGTTCTTTTAATTGTGATGATTTTGGCTCACATTTAACAAAAACCCACCAATTCACTATCTCAAAAAATTAGAATATGGTGACATGCCAATCAGCTAATCAACTCAAAACACCTGCAAAGGTTTCCTGAGCCTTCAAAATGGTCTCTCAGTTTGGTTCACTAGGCTACACAATCATGGGGAAGACTGCTGATCTGACAGTTGTCCAGAAGACAATCATTGACACCCTTCACAAGGAGGGTAAGCCACAAACATTCATTGCCAAAGAAGCTGGCTGTTCACAGAGTGCTGTATCCAAGCATGTTAACAGAAAGTTGAGTGGAACGAAAAAGTGTGGAAGAAAAAGATGCACAACCAACCAAGAGAACCGCAGCCTTATGAGGATTGTCAAGCAAAATCGATTCAAGAATTTGGGTGAACTTCACAAGGAATGGACTGAGGCTGGGGTCAAGGCATCAAGAGCCACCACACACAGACATGTCAAGGAATTTGGCTACAGTTGTCGTATTCCTCTTGTTAAGCCACTCCTGAACCACAGACAACGTCAGAGGCGTCTTACCTGGGCTAAGGAGAAGAAGAACTGGACTGTTGCCCAGTGGTCCAAAGTCCTCTTTTCAGATGAGAGCAAGTTTTGTATTTCATTTGGAAACCAAGGTCCTAGAGTCTGGAGGAAGGGTGGAGAAGCTCATAGCCCAAGTTGCTTGAAGTCCAGTGTTAAGTTTCCACAGTCTGTGATGATTTGGGGTGCAATGTCATCTGCTGGTGTTGGTCCATTGTGTTTTTTGAAAACCAAAGTCACTGCACCCGTTTACCAAGAAATTTTGGAGCACTTTATGCTTCCTTCTGCTGACCAGCTTTTTAAAGATGCTGATTTCATTTTCCAGCAGGATTTGGCACCTACCCACACTGCCAAAAGCACCAAAAGTTGGTTAAATGACCATGGTGTTGGTGTGCTTGACTGGCCAGCAAACTCACCAGACCTGAACCCCATAGAGAATCTATGGGGTATTGTCAAGAGGAAAATGAGAAACAAGAGACCAAAAAAATGCAGATGAGCTGAAGGCCACTGTCAAAGAAACCTGGGCTTCCATACCACCTCAGCAGTGCCACAAACTGATCACCTCCATGCCACGCCGAATTGAGGCAGTAATTAAAGCAAAAGGAGCCCCTACCAAGTATTGAGTACATATACAGTAAATTAACATACTTTCCAGAAGGCCAACAATTCACTAAAAATGTTTTTTTTATTGGTCTTATGATGTATTCTAATTTTTTGAGATAGTGAATTGGTGGGTTTTTGTTAAATGTGAGCCAAAATCATCACAATTAAAAGAACCAAAGACTTAAACTACTTCAGTCTGTGTGCATTGAATTTATTTAATACACGAGTTTCACAATTTGAGTTGAATTACAGAAATAAATGAACTTTTCCACGACATTCTAATTTATTGAGATGCACCTGTATATATAAAACCATATTTAATAAAAATAGGTATTATTCAGTTGCTGTAAACAAACCATGCAGTTCTGCTATGCTGGGTCTCTGATGTTTAAGACATATTAAATAATGAGAATTTTCATTTTTTTTCTTTTTTTATAATTATCTATTCCTATAATCGCATTCTGTACACACAGACTTCAGTTATTTACAACACTAACAATCACATTCTACAACCCAACTCACTCAAGAAAAAATGAGGGGTTTCATTTCAACTTTGTGGCAAACAGCACAATCATTATAAGACACACACACACACACACAACACAAACACACACAAACACTGCGCACACACACACAGATGCACACAGACGCACACACACACATAACACAACACACACACAAAACACACACACTCAAACACACACACAAACAAACACTGCACACACACACACACACACACAACACACACACACTCAAACACACACACAACACAAACACTGCACACACACACACACACACACACACACACACACAGACGCCCACAGACACACACACACTCAACACAACACAACACACAAAACACAACACACACACACACAAACACACACACAAACACACTCAAACACACACACACACACACACACAAACACTGCACACACACACAGATGCACACAACCACAGACGCACACACACACACATGTTGGTGCAGCTATCATTATGAGGACTCTCCATAGACATAATGATTTTTATACTGTATGAACTATAGATTCTATCCCCTAACCCTAACCCTACCCCTAAACCTAACCCTCACAAAAATATAACATCGTTTAGTATGTTTTTTAAGTGATCTGAATTATGGGACACTAGAAATGTCCTCATAAACCACATTTATAGCATAATACCCTTGTAATTACCAGTTTATAACCTAAAAAAAAGTCCTCGTAAACTACATAAACCTGCCCAAACACACACACACACACACACACACACACACACATATACACATATACACACACATACACACACACTCTCACACACACACACACACAGCTGCACACACACACAGGCGCGCACACACACACAGGCGCGCACACACACACACAGACACACACGCACACACACACACACACACACACAGACGCACACACACACACAGGCACACACACACACACACACACACACACACACACACACACAGATGCACACACACACACAGATGTGCACATACACACAGACACACACAGACACACACACACAACCATCATTTGTATGTGTTGATGTAGAGTAATTATATATTGTTAATTGGATCCTCTGTGAATAGCTCCTGTGTGACACACTGTTAACTTTCATTACTGAATGTGATAACTTTTGTTCTCTGTATTTATTATTTATTAGGTCCAATCTATTTATTTCTTGTTATTTTTTTGTACTGTTTCACATGTTCACTTTTTTTGTGTAGTCAAAGTGAGTGATTATCATTTAATGTGTTATTACAAATATCATTCTTAAAGGACTACTACATATTTTGTCAAAACTGATCTTTTTTTTTTTTTTGGGACTATGATCTGTCCTGTGACAAACGAGTTTGGCGTAACTCAGATTCAGAGAAAACAGTGAGTGAAACTGCAGTAACTACAAAATCCACATTCAAACCAAGTAACTTTAAATAAATTTTTTGTTGTGTCAAAGTTGCCATAGTTTTATTTTTTTGCCTTTATAATTTGTACGAAAAGGTGAAATCTCAAGATATTGTACGACTTGGCTGGTACGAAAAGGTACATCTTTTATACCACAGACAGCAACCAATCAACAAACAGAATTTTAAATTAATACAACAGAGGCCTAAAATTTTAGCTAGCTAGCGTCCTATCCAACACTTTATTTTAACCCTATAACGCTGTGTGTATCAAATATGATACACAACATCTGACGGCTCCTGTTTCACTCTCTGTTCAACCTGTAGTATGTAAGTTTCACATGTTTATGGACCATCTAGTGGTTATTTGTGAAAAAAGTGGTTTCAATGTTTATATCGATCTATTTAAAATGCCGGAGGACTTGTACGAAAAGTGACTCTTATGTTGGGATAAATGACAGCTGATTTTAATAAAGTAAAAGTGACAGTAATGATTATATTGTTACTGATATTTTAAAATGAGTATTTGCTGAATATAAGCAACTTGTGCTTGGTTAAAATTTTGTATGTTATTTTATTGAAAAAGCCCCTTTGAAATCAATGTATCAAATATGATTCAACAGGCTTTTGAGGAATATCTCTCCATCACCGTTACATTACATTCATGCACACCACAAAACAAATTATTTTATAAGATATATTAAAGTGTGAACTGATATTTCTGTGTATTTTCATATATGCAGCGTGCTCTGTCATATAACGATCTCATTATTTTACATTACAAGTGATTATGATGTCATCTTACCTTAAGTTTGACAATTTCTCTTTTTTAAATATCAGTATAGTGTTTGGTGCATAAAATACATATGATAAAAATTGTTTATTGAATTGTTTATTCATATTGTATTTGAACTGTGATACATTTCAATCCATATTTATAGAGCAATGAGAGGAAGTTCTCAAACATTTGGTATCTCTGAAAAGCCCAGAGAGTCCTCTGATAATACCCCAAGATTTACCACTGTAGAAAAACTTTAACAAACGTCCTACACAAAAATGAATTGCAGGGCCTCAGGAGGATAATGACCTTTATAGCCTAATGTATCAAATATGATTCCTATAGTTTGTCTAATTGTACTAAAAACAGATTGTCAAAAAATTTGAATTTTCTGACAATTCTTTCATATGTTAGGCTTTACAGGGTTAAGCAAGCAAATGTCAGTGAACAAATTTGGCTACTTATTCGTTATTTATTTATGCAATACAAATGACTGATGTCAATAATCTGTAATACACTTCTAAACCTTGATGTTTTCTTTCTTTTGTACAACACAAAAGTTATTTTACTATTAAAATCATGGTAAAGGTGGTATGAGTTGTGTAAGGGGTTAAACTTTATGGTTAGGATTAGGTTCACTCAAAAAAATATTTTAAGATTTACACATTTCAATTTAATAATAAAATGTAATCAAATTGAATTGAGTAATCTTTTTTTTTTTATCCCCTTTTCTCCCAATTTGGAATGCCCAATTCCCACTACTTAGTAGGTCCTCGTGGTGGCGCGGTTACTCACCCCAATCCGGGTGGTGGAGGACGAGTCTCAGTTGCCTCCGCTTCTGAGACCGTCAATCCGCGCATCTTATCACGTGACTCATTGTGCATGACACCGCAGAGACTCACAGCATGTGGAGGCTCATGCTACTCTCCGCGATCCACGCACAACTTACCACATGCCCCATTGAGAGCGAGAACAACATTATAGCGACCACGAGGAGGTTACCCCATGTGACTCTACCCTCCCTAGCAACCGGGCCAATTTGGTTGCTTGGGAGACCTGGCTGGAGTCACTCAGCACGCCCTGGATTCGAACTCGTGACTCTAGTGGTGGTAGTCAGCGTCAATACTCGCTGAGCTACCCAGACCCACGAATTGAGTAATCTTTAATAAAATATAATTAAAAAGAAAATATTTTAAGTTTTATTAATTTAATTTAGTTAAACATTACACAATATGATTTGATGGAATTTTGCTATGAAATTGAAATGCGTAAATCTTGAAAATAGGCTAAAATATTTTGCTGAGTGTTTGGGATTGTGGTTAAACTTGTTACAACAATTGTAATAACATCGTTCATTGGTTTGTTTATTTTTCTCAATGGGAGTAAAAGTTCTGCTTTTTTGTACAAGCCAACTTGTACGATTTCATACCTTTTCGCCGTCTCTCACCAATTATTACGACTTGTCATGAGACTGGTTGGAAAACCACTGGTTGGAACATAGGACCTTGGGGACTTAGGACTCATGTCATTCCAAACTTGTAGACTTTCTTCAGTAGAGCACCAAAATATGTTCAGCAGAATGTTGCTGTGGTTACTGGCAATAAAAACACAGTATTTTCTGAAAATTAATTACGTCTTTACTAGTGTAACAGTTAAACTTGGTTACTGCAGTAAAACCATGGTAATTCTTCTAAAATGGCTGTTGTTACAACGGTTTTACTACAAGTTATAGAGTTAAACTAGTTACTGTAGTAAAACCATGGTAAAGTTTCCAAAATAGCTTTGGTTACTATGGTTTTACTACAAGTAACACAGTTAAACTATCTTTACTGTAGTAAAACCATGGTACATTTTTCAAAATGGCTGTGATTACTATGGTTTTATTACAAGTAATATAGTTTAAATATCGTTATTTTAGTCTTTTGAAATCGTACCATAGTTTAGAAAAAGACTAAATTTGAAGCCGTTATTTACCGGAAATCTTTCCCTCCACTATAATACACAAATCTCATTTGCACTTGTGCATATCCAAAGTTAATATGTTGTGATTAGTTACGAGACATGCAACAAACAATGGTGTTTTGCATAATTGACATCAAGCTTGGCGTGATGTGCTTTTATGTGCAAAGTTTAAGTAAGTTAATGAGGTCAGTTGTACTTGGTTATAGTTTCAAAACAAATCGAATTTATACACACCATTCAACAAAGACCTGGCAACACAAGTTGTTCTGGTTATGGTCGCCAGATTGGTGTAATATCCATCCAGGCTGAAGCATGTATCATTGACCCGTGAAAGCCCAACGTGAGGATTACACTACATATCTGAACTCTCACAACACGCAAGCTCTTGACTAAAGGGATTGAGTCTTCCTCCCATGGTGTTCCTCACTAACAGTGCAGTTCAAACAGTGGGAAAGCTGCTCTATAATCCATTTACTAGCCTTTCCTGGATCAAACTGTGGATATAAAATGTCTGCTTGAGTCCATCAAAGGGGAATTATGATTTGGTAGCCTTCTGAGAAATAGATCCAAAAAAATGACAGTAGTGTACGGAAATGTGTACAATCACTGCTTCATATATTCAGGATGTGTGTCAATTGTTGTTGTAAAATGTTAACATTTGGTTAACATCTGACTTTGGATTCATTTTAACAATTTTGCATAATGTATATCATATCAGAATTATTGTATTCACGAGATGAGCGCACAGCGATTTTTACACTCGTAAGAACTTCCTAGCAGGACTTGAAAAAATGCAACAACAACAAAAAACAAAAACAACAGCAAAAAAAATTAAATTAACCTACTTGACCATAAATGCGTTCCATTACTCAACACTCACACAAAGTGGCAACACTATCATCAGCTTTGCAGTTGTTTGACTGAGTTTTGCTAAGTATGTACGGGGTCATTCCTATGTTCCCCAGATTTATAGGTTTAGGGTTAATATTTATGAAATATATATTATATGGATAATATTTATGAACTAATTTAGCTTGAAACGGGTCAAATTTGACCCGAACACAATAGGAGGGTTTATGTGTGTTACCAGAATATTGAAATGGGGAACTTAGGACCCTAGGAACATAGCACCTTGGGAAATTAAGACCCTGGGAACATAGGACCTTGGGAACATAGGACCCTAGGTACATAGGACCCTGGGAACATAGTACCCTGGGAACATAGGACCTTGGGAAATTAGGACCCTGGGAACATAGGACCTTGGGAACTTAGGACCTTGGGAACATAGGACCCTGGGAACATAGGCTCTTGGGAACTTAGGACCCTGGGAACATAGGACCCTGGGAACATAGGACCCTGGGAACATTGGACCTTGGGAACATAGGAGCCTGGGAACATTGGACTTTGGGAATTTAGGACCCTGGGAACATAGGACCCTGGGAACATAGGACCCTGGGAACATTGGACCTTGGGAAAATAGGACCTTGGGAACTTAGGACCTTGGGAACATTGGACCTTGGGAACATAGGACCTTGGGAACTTAGGACCCTGGGAACAGAGGACCCTGGGAACATAGGAACTTGGGAACTTAAGACCCTGGGAACATAGGACCTTGGGAACATAGGACCTTGGGAACTTCGGACCTTGGGAACATTGGACCTTGGGAATATAGGACCTTGGGAACTTAGGACCTTGGGAACATTGGACCTTGGGAACATAGGACCTTGGGAACAGAGGACCCTGGGAACATAGGAACTTGGGAACTTAAGACCCTGGGAACATAGGACCTTTGGAACATAGGACCTTGGGAACTTAGGACCTTGGGAACATTGGACCTTGGGAATATAGGACCCTGGGAACTTAGGACCCTGGGAACATAGGACCCTGGGAACATTGGAACTTGGGAACATAGAACTCTGGGAACTTAAGACCCCTGGGAACATAGGACCCTGGGAACATTGGACCTTGGGAACTTAGGACCCTGGGAACAAAGGACCCTGGGAACATAGGACCCTGGGAACATAGGACCTTGGGAACATAGGACCTTGGGAACATTGGACCTTGGGAACATAGGACCCTGGGAACATAGGACCCTGGGAACATAGGGCCTTGGGAACTTAGGACCCTGGGAACAGAGGACCCTGGGAACATTTGACCTTGGGAACATAGGACCCTGGGATCATAGGACCCTGGGAACATTGGACCTTGGGAACATAGGACCCTGGGAACATAGGATCCTGGGAAGATTGGACCTTGGGAACATAGGACCCTGGGAACATAGATACGCTCCCGTATGTATGTTGTGCAATGCTCGCATCTTGTAAGTGTGCAATTATAAACAGATCGTTTACTGTGTTTTACACACCTGTATCTGTAAACTCTGACTGATTAATGCATTTTAGGAATGGAATGCAGTATTAGCATTTAGCAAGGCTAAAAAGTGAGATGTTTGTTTCCTGCAGATATTCCTTCCAAAGTTTCCAATTCTTACACTTGTGCAATACCTAAAACTAAATGAAAAACTTGCTTAATTAATATTCACATTCAGCCAAGAATTCTAATGAGAGACCTTAATCCAGCAACAACCTTTAGCTTTATTATCATGAGAATGCAGTGCTTTATTATAAATGACCTTTTATACCAGTAATATCTTAATTCCTTCATTAAGCTGGCCTATAAATGTGCAACAGTAACCAATATAACTACAGCTCAGCTAAAAAGCTTCATTTCTCAGGGACACAATATTCTTTCTTTACTCTTTTACTTAAATGCTAAAACTAGTGCTGCTAAACTTCGCCGCAGGAGGTGATGGGCCGCTTGCTGGAAAATCTTGACTGACTTAAAGCTTTCAGCTTACTTATGATAAATCTTAAACTTTCACAGAGTCATTTTGCTTCGAAACTTTCTTGACAATACACATGTGGTTTCAGACACAAATCAGTCAGTCAATCTGTAAATCAACAAGTTATAGAAGAGGACAGCTGTGGTTAATGGTCATAAAACCACAGTATTTTCAGAAAATGTTTTACCACTGATATTGTCTCATCAAAGCTAATCAAACAGGCTTTTGATACAGTTGGGCCTTGTGTCTTGAATATAATAAATAGCTGCATTGTAACAGGGTCTGTGCCATCCATTTTTAAACACGCTGCGGTGCAGCCTTTAATTAAAAACCCTAATTTGAACCCAAATGAGCTTTCTAATTACAGACCTATTTCAAAATTGTCCTTTCTCTCAAAGATATTGGAGAAAGCAGTTCTCATTCAGCTGCAGTCTTTTTTGAATAAGAATTCCCTTTTTGAAGTATTTCAGTCTGGATTTAGGGAACATCACAGTACAGAATCTGCACTTTTAAAGGTTCTTAACGATGTTCTATTAACTGTGGATTCTGGAAATGCTGCAGTTTTGGTATTACTTGATCTAAGTGCGGCATTTGACACCATAGATCACGAAATTCTTATTGCACGGCTTGAGCGGTTGGTAGGGATGTGAGGTCCTACCTAACTAACAGAAGTTTTTCAGTTGCCATGGGTGAATTTACATTATCGTCGGCACCACTTACATGTGGGATTCCTCAAGGATCCATTTTGGGACCCATCCTGTTTTTGTTATATATGCTTCCAATTGGCGCTATTTTTAAAAAAATCATTCCATTGATATGCGGATGACACACAATTATATATGCCAGTAAAAAAGTAAAAAGATTCATTAGGGCCTCTTCTAGCATGTCTGAATGATTTAAAAACTTGGTTGGCTGTGAATTTCCTGCATTTAAATGATTACAGAACTGAGATTATTGTGTTTGCACCCCCTAATGTATCTGGGTCCCCCTGTATTGATTTAGGCCCTTTATCTATATATGGTAAACCCATGGTAAAAAACTTAGGGGTAATTTTTGATGACTCCCTAAAATTTGACAAACAAATTAACGCTGTTGTCCGATCAGGCTTTTTCCAATTAAGAACTTTGGCAAAAGTCAAGTCATTTTTGTCATTTTATGATTTAGAGAGAGTCATGCACGCATTTGTGTCTTCACGTTTGGACTGCTGTAATTCCCTGTATGTAGGGATTAGTCAGTCAACGTTGACACGATTGCAAATTGTTCAGAATGCTGCAGCAAGATTGTTGACAGGTTCTCGAAAGCGGGACCACATCACTCCAATTTTGTTTTCTTTACATTGGTTGCCAATCTGTTATAGGACTGATTTTAAGATTTTGTTGTTTGTTTTAAATCTTTAAATTGTATGGCACCACCCTATCTCTCAGATTTGTTACAGTTATACTCACCGTCAAGATCACTTAGGTCCTCTGACCAGAAATTCCTGATTGTCCTGAGGTCTAGACATAAACTTTGGGGTGATCTTTCTTTTTAAGTGTTGGCTACGAAGCTCTGGAACAGTCTGCCTTTGCATATTAGAACTGCCTCCACAGTGGTATCTTTTAAATCTCTTTTTAAAACTCATATTTTTTTCTCTGGCTTTTTTGTATAACTCTACTTGCTGATACGTTAGTAACGTGTTGTTTTTATGTGAATATTTAAATGTATGTGTTGTATAATATTAGTGTTTTGTGTATTTGCTCTTTGCATATGTTTACAAATTGTACAGCACATTGGTCAACTACCCATTGTTTTTAATAGTGCTTTATAAATAAATTACCTTACCTTAATGTAGCAAAACCATGGTAAAGTTTCCAAAATGGCTGTGGTTACTATGTTTTTACTACAAGTAATAGAGTTAAAGTATGGTTACTGTAGTAAAACCATGGTAAAGTTTCCAAAATGGCTGTTGTTACTATGTTTTTACTACAAGTAATAGAGTTAAAGTATGGTTACTGTAGTTCAAACATGGTAAGTTTTCCAAAATGGCTGTGGTTACTATGTTTTTACTACAAGTAAGAGTTAAAGTATGGTTACTGTAGTAAAACCATAGTAACATTTCCAAAATGGCTGTGGTTACTATGGTTTTACTACAAGTAATAGAGTTAAAGTATGGTTACTGTAGTAAAATCATGGTAAGTTTTCCAAAAGGGCTGTGGTTACTATACTTTTACTACAAGTAATAGAGTTAAAGTATGGTTACTGTAGTAAAATCATGGTAAGTTTTCCAAAAGGGCTGTGGTTACTATACTTTTACTACAAGTAATAGAGTTAAACTAGTTACTGTAGTAAAACCATAGTAAAGTTTCCAAAATGGCTGTTGTTACTATGCTTTTACTACAAGTAATAGAGTTAAACTAGTTACTGTAGTAAAACCATGGTAAAGTTTCCAAAATGGCTGTTGTTACTATGTTTTTACTACAAGTAATAGAGTTAAAGTATGGTTACTGTAGTTCAAACATGGTAAGTTTTCCAAAATGGCTGTGGTTACTATGTTTTTACTACAAGTAAGAGCTAAAGTATGGTTACTGTAGTACAAACATGGTAAGTTTTCCAAAAGGGCTGTGGTTACTATGGTTTTACTACAAGTAATAGAGTTAAAGTATGGTTACTGTAGTAAAACCATAGTAACATTTCCAAAATGGCTGTGGTTACTATGGTTTTACTACAAGTAATAGAGTTAAACTAGTTACTGTAGTAAAACCATGGTAAAGTTTCCAAAATGGCTGTTGTTACTATGCTTTTACTACAAGTAATAGAGTTAAAGTAGGGTTACTGTAGTTCAAACATGGTAAGTTTTCCAAAAGGGCTGTGGTTACTATGGTTTTACTACAAGTAAGAGTTAAAGTATGGCTACTGTAGTACAAACATGGTAAGTTTTCCAAAAGGGCTGTGGTTACTATGGTTTTACTACAAGTAATAGAGTTAAAGTATGGTTACTGTAGTATAACCATAGTAACATGTCCAAAATGGCTGTGGTTGCTATGGTTTTACTACAAGTAATAGAGTTAAAGTATGGTTACTGTAGTAAAACCATAGTAAAGTTTCCAAAATGGCTGTTGTTACTATGCTTTTACTACAAGTAATAGAGTTAAAGTAGGGTTACTGTAGTAAAACCATGGTAAAGTTTCCAAAATGGCTGTTGTTACTATGGTTTAAAGTAACAGTTAAACTATGGTTACTTTAGTACAACCATGGTTAATGTTATGTTTTTGGTTTTACAACAAATACTTTTGTAAAGTTATTTTTAAAACAAGAAGAAAAAAAATCTTCCTCTTCACTCTGAAAGTTATTTTCTTGCTCCACATCACCTTCAGATGGTTTTACGATTCAGTGGAACAATTAGGAGGTAATCGCTCTGTGTTTAGATAATTGATTATTTGAAACCACTCTGGAGGCTCTTCAATGATCAACGCTGTGCGCTTTAATAAAAAATCCAATGGAAATCTTTGCATGCTCAATGTGTTCTGAAAGTGGAGAGCCGAAACCGCTACACAAACAGAATCGAACGGCACTCGACAAGAATAACAAACATTTTATGGCCAATTAATGTCATTTTATTTTAATAAGAACAGCAGTGAATGGAAGCCCATGGCCATAAAAGTACCCTTCACTTTAGAAATTCTAATGTAGTTAATTAGTTGACTGAAAAAAGGCAAAAATTGACCACAATGTAAAATTAGTTATTTTTCTTACAAAATATTATTATTAAAAAGTTACATCTTTTTCTCCTTTGAAAGAAATACTCGCGGTGGGAGCAAAGCAACAACGGAGGCTTTGAAACCAAAAATAAGTCAACATTTCTAAATGCAGAAATATGCAACAGAGCACATAAACAGCTGATGTTGTTGTACTTCTTTGTACTTTACTGTTTTCTGTGCATGTTGGCAGTATTTTTCAAAGGCTCTTAAACTCTATGTTCGGAAATGAAAACTAGATCTGACAACTATGAAACATTAAAGTTCAGATTATCTTTCATGTGTGAGTTTATAAATGCAAAGAACAAAAACTGTAGGAAAATCTACGTGTAATGAGTAGGCTGTCTGTTTTCACTTATTGAGTTTGTGCATCATTGTTTAGAATTAATTTAGAAATTACAGTACCAACACACCAAAGCGTGCAATCAAGTCAGAGATCTCCATACATGAACTCTCATCAAAATCTCCCGAAATACTTTTAGCATTAATAAGATTCCAGTGACTTCTTTTAACTTCATCAACATTTTTAACCACCTTTTTGCCTTCACTAGTTTCTCAATATATATGAGGTTATAAAAACTAAATGTATAATCATTATTATAATTATATAAGAACTACAGGATCTTTTTTATTTAGAAATCAGCAACGCAGACATAATTTCTTACAAGCACTGCCTTGTACAAGGACACATTTATTTACAGCTGTAAATTACAGTGTTATTAACAGTGTTCCAGTGGTGAGATCAGGATTCTGCAGTTCTGTGACATACAATAAAGGTCAAAGAGTTACAAATACCCAGTAACAACAAACATAGGTAACAAAGGTCAAATCCTGGGTCACATAAGAAAAGATTGTTTTTCAATTATGCATAGTGTATTTGAACAGAAATTCATCCTCATGTGTGTGTTTGTGGTTAAAAAATAACAAGTTCATCAGTGAAACAAAGACACACTGAATGAAATGAATAAACCAGGGTCCAAAATTAACTTTTTGTCACTTGCCAATCGTGGGTGAATTGAGGAAAATGAGAAAATACATATTTTTTACAGGCCATGAAAGTTTTTTTAGTTGCATTATTACTATTAAAATATATTGTTGTTCCTAAGATAATGCCATAATCTAGTTCTAGAGAAAACCACATCGCATTGGTGCAATTGTTAATTTTGGACCATTGGAATAAACAGCTTTAAGGAATAGTTAACCCAAGAATTTAATATACTTACAGTGGCAAGAAAAAGTATGTGAACCCTTTGGAATTAATATGTTTTCTGCATTAATTGGTCATAAAATATGATTTCATCTTCATCAAAGTCACAATTATAGACAAACACAATGTGCTTAAGATAACAACACACAAACGATTATAATCTTTCATGTCTTTATCAAACACATCCCACTAAACATTCACAGTGCTGTGGAAAAAGTAAGTGAACCTCTAAGCTAAAGACGACCAAAAAAGCTAATTAGATTAATGACGTGGCAAACCTGGCATCAAATTAATGATACGAGATTGAAGGTGTGGGTTAGTGCTACTTTGACTTATAAAAAGCACTCAAACATTTTGAGTTTGCTGTTCACAAGAAGCATCTGCTGATGTGAACCATGCCTTGCAAAAAAGAGATGTCAAAAGACCTACAATCAAGAATTGTTCGACATGAAAAGTTAGACAAATTGTCTATAAATGGAGATGATTTAGTACTGTGGGTACTCTCACTAGAAGTGGCCGTCCAGCCAAGATGACTCAAAGGGCACACCGCAGAATGCTCAATGAGGTCAAAAATAACCCTAGAGTGACAGATAAAGACTTGAAGGAATCATTGGAACTGGTTAACACCTCTGTTCATGAGTCTACTATACGGAAAACATTAAACAGGCATGATGTTCATGGCAGGACACTACAAAGGAAGCTTTGTTTGGGAAGAACAGCAGCACTACGTATGGCATAAAAACGGCACTGCATACCAACATGAAAACATCATCCCAACGGTTATGTACAGTGGAGGGAGCATCATGATTTGGGGCTGCTTTGCTGCTTCGGGGCCTGGACCACTTGACATCGTCGAGGGAAAAATAAAAATTAATTCCCAATTTATCAAGATATCCTACAGGATAATGTCAGGGTGACTGTGCGCCAGCTGAAGCTCAGTAGAAGTTTGGTGATGCAGCAGGACAATGACCCTAAACATCAAAGTAAATCCACTACAGAATGACTTAAAAAAAAGAAAATCCATCTTTTGGAGTGTCCCAGTCAGAGTCCAGACCTTAACCCAATAGAGATGCTGTGGAATGACCTCAAGAGAGCCGTTCACACCAGACATCCTAAGAATATGTCTGAGCTGAAGCAGTTCTGTAAGGAAGAATGGTCCAAAATTGCTTCTGAACATTGTGCAGGTCGAATCCGCAGCTACAGGAAATGCTTGGTTGGGGTTACTGCTGCCAGGATCGACCAGTTATTAAATCAAAGGGTTCACTTACTTTCTCCACAGCACTGTGAATGTTTAATGGGATGTGTTTGATAAAGACATGAAAGATTATAATTGTTTGTGTGTTGTTAGTTTAAGCACATTGTGTTCATCTATACTTGTGACTTTGATAAAGATGAGATCACATTTTATGACCAATTAATGCAGAAAACCAGCTAATTCCAAAGGGTTCACATACTTTTTCTTGCCACTGTATCATCATTTATGCACCCTTATGTCTTTCCAAATCTTTCTTCTGTAGCTCTCAAATATCACTCACATTTGCGCATATTTGCGGATACCCATTGAAAAGAGTCGACCTGATCTGGAACATTATTTCTAGTTTTCTGGGAAACACTTTTTTACAATAAGACGACATAATACTCCTGTATGTACAAACAGGTGTGAACCATAGTAAAATATATCAAATATAATAACTAAAGTGGCTCAAGTGGTAAACTTTGCCTTGATCACAAATTAGGCCAAAAACATACTCAATGCAAGTACGAAAACGCAAATGCTTAGCTAACACATTGCAACCGCATGGTCAGTTTGTACATATGTTACTGCTGCAGAAAAATTCTCAGTAATCTAGAGGGTGACAGAGTTACCTTCGATAATCTACAAGCAAGATGACACTCTACACAAATGCGAGAAAGCACAGGCTCGATTTCAAGTGTTGTTGCGTAATAAAATGTGTCAAAACGCAATTCATAATGCAACGTAAGTACGACTTGAATTCTCAGTGCTGCCACAATGGACGTGATAGTGGAAATTCGTGCAAACTGTGTTTTTCGACAGTCAATTTCTTTTTAAGTTAACTACTGTCATGATGAAGCAAAATTTTGAGTTAAATCTCGCTGAGAGAGTTAGTTAAAGAAAGTTAAACTGTCGACATGTTTTTAGCTAGCTATCTGAATAATAACTCTGGTTTAACATCCTGAGACCCGAGTGTGACACTGCCAACCATGTTAAAATAAAATGATACATTATAAATTCTGAATCTATGTACTGATTATCATTGTCACATGTCTGTCAAACATGTTGAGTGATCCAAACATCATCTGCAGCCTGAAACTGAACTTTTGATCAGATTTTAGGAGTGAATGCACTTAGCTGCATAGAGAGCTATAGGATGCTCCCTTGCTCCCTATTTAGTGAATGACTTAACTTAAGGAGGGTAAAGTCACATGGGGTAACCTCCTTGTGGTCGCCATAATGTGTGGTTCTTGCTCTCGGTGGGGCGCGTGGTGAATGCACACCTGGAGTTGCGAGTTCGAATCCAGGGAGTGCTGAGTGACTCCAGCCAGGTCTCCTAAGCAACCAAATTGGCCCGGTTGCTAGGGATGGTAGTCACATGGGGTAACCTCCTCGTGGTCACCATAATGTGTGGTTCTAACTCTCGGTGGGGCGCGTGGTGAGTTGTGCGTGGATGCCGTGGAGAATAGCGTGAAGCCTCCACACACGCTATGTCTCCGCAGTAACGCGCTCAACAAGCCACGTGATAAGATGTGCGGATTGACGGTCTCAGACGCGGAGGCAACTGAGATTCGTCGTCTGCCACCCGGATTGAGGTGAGTCACTACGCCACCATGAGGATTTAGAGCGCATTGGGAATTGGGCATTCCAAATTGGGGAGAAAACGGGGAGAAAAAAAAAAGATTTCTTACCAGATGCAGTTTTGTTGCCATTTCTCCCAAAGACAAACTCCGCTGTGGTCTGCGCCATGTTGTTTTGTCACATGACTCTGCACGTTAAAAGTTTAACCTTTTACTGACAGCACAGAATCTCCTGAACTGAGATCAGTCAGTTTAAATGAATTTAAATTATGCGCTGCATATAGCAAAGACAAAATACAATGTCCGCATAGAAGGACTTGGGGTCGCACAAGACATTTAAAGGAAATGTTATCGCCCCCTTGAGGACTGAGTTTTTCTAGCGCCACAGTAACGCAATAATGCACATTAGGTATATTTAATGCGACAACGGAGGCATTCACTTCTTGCGTAAAGTACGTTTCTGGCCATACTCACATACACTCACACATATGTACATTTATTAGCATAAATTAAACCGCTAAAGGGCATTTCATCTGGCATTATGGCAGTAGAAGGAATTCAATCTACAACGTCGTTTTACAACAAAGTCAGTTTCGTTTGATACGCCACCAACGCTTTAAAAACTCAAGAGGGCTTTTCATGACGTCAAAATGGACAAACGCTTGATGAAAGCTGTAACCCTAAAACCGATAACATCTTCAAACGTATATGGATAACATTCCAACACGCTGACATAATCAAGACTATAATAAGATGTACCGTCTCATAGGGTCAATTTCACGCTGGACATGCCTGAAAAATCTTGGAAATTCAAACGGTGAGTCCATTTTCGAGGACAAAGTAGACTTTCTGTGGTTCTACTAAAAAGCAAAAGGCCAGAGACAGAAATGCCAACGAAACATAAGTGCTGGAGCCATCTTGAATAGAAAGGACAGTAGATTTATCACAAAAAAATGCAACTCTCTCTCTCTGTATTTTCACATATTTACATGCCCATCTCCGAGCCCTTAATTAGTCGCCCTGTTTGAAGATTCTCCCTCAAGCTTCTTTTCTTTTTAATTTGTCATATTTTCTCATTTCTGTATTTTTGGTCTCAGTTTGTTTGGGCCGGGAATGTCTTATGCTTTGCTGTCATCCTGTGTTGTGTGGATGCTGTTGTCGGTGTGCACCTTGATCTCGATTAAGTCTGGCTTCAGCACTTCCTTGCCGTTTTCCTCTTTAAGAGGGAGTTTCCTGCATTTAGAGAAGCAAGCACATACACTTAGATTCTTCTCAAAGACGATCATCAGACATGTTTGAGGATGCAGTGAGGGTTATGATGATGTAAATGTTACAACACAAGGACACCACGCTGAGAGCGCGTCGCTTTGGAAAGGTCATGCATCTCATTAGCATGCAATTGTGAAAATGTGCTACACATCTAATATCTCTAGCATCATGCTACATGTACTATTTTTGCAGTCTGATGTACGCTGAGTTTTCCTCAACTACTACATTTGCCAAAGTGTGCAATATCACAATCATAACATGCTGCATTACCTTCCATTTCTAGTGAGGAATGAATTAGAAGTTATTTCAACTGTGATTTTTAGTCATCATGAAATCAAAATTGTCTCTATTTACTTTCTAAATACACATTCTCTGTGCAAGATTCATCAGTGCACTTTCCTTTTCATCTGACATCATCAAGACCTCTTATTTTTCAACCACCTGTCATATAGAAACACTTTACACCACTTTTTAATGCATGCTGTTTCACTTTATAAAAAAATATGCAGTATGCAATACTCTAGTATTCCATTCTGACAAGCAATGTATTTAACAAAAATCTGATGAAAATGTAGCATTCTACCATTTTGAATATTTATCGACATACATTGATGAGCCAAAACATTATGACCACCTCCCTAATATGCTCTTGGTCCTCCGTGTGCCGCCGACCCGCCGAGGCATGGACTCTATAAGACCCCTGAAGGTGTCCTCTGGTATCTGGCACCAAGACATTAGCAGCAGATCCTTCAAGTCCTGTAAGTTGCGAGGCGGAGCAGCCGTGGATCGGACTTGTTGGTCCAGCACATCCCACAGATGCTCAATCGGATTGAGATCTGGGGAATTTGGAGGCCAGGGCAACACCTTGAACTCATGTTCCTCAAACCATTCCCGAACAGTGTGTGCAGTGTGGCAGGGCGCATTATCCTGCTGAAAGAGGGCACTGCCATCAGGGAATACCATTGCCATGAAGGTTGTACCTGGTCTGCAGCGATGTTTAGGTAGGTGGCATGTGTCAAATTGACGTCCACATGCAGGGTTTTCCAGCAGAACATTGCCCAGAGCATCACGCTTGCCGCCACCAGCTTGCCGTCTTCCCATAGTGCATCCTGGTGCCATCTCTTCCCCAGGTAAATGGCGCACACATACACGGCCGTCCATGTGATGTAAAAGAAAACAGGACTCATCGGACAAGGCGACCTTCTTCCACTGCTCCAAGGTCCAGTTCCGACGTTCGCGTGCCCATTGTAGGTGCTTTCGACAGTAAACAGAGGCTGCGTGGCCCCATACACAGCAGGGTGTGATGCACTCTGTGTTGTGACACATTCCATCTGTAACCATCATTAAAATTTGACTGTGACTTGTTCCACAGTAGACCTTCTGTCGGTTCAGACCAGACGGGATAGCCTTCGTTGCCCTCGCCCAACATCCTGTAGCCGGTTTGCGGTTTGTCCCTCCTCTGACCACTGTCGGTAGGTACTCACCACTGCTGACCGGGAGCACCCCACAAGCCTTGCTGTTTCAGAGATGCTCTGACCCAGTCATCTGGCCATAAATTTTGCCCTTGTCAAAGTTTCTTAGGTCTTCAATCCTGCCTATTTCTCCTGCATTCAACACGTTGAATACTATAACTTGGGTTACTGTCACCTTCCTGTCAGCTTGGACCAGTATGGCCATTCTCATCTGACCTCTGTCATTAACAAGCTGTTTTCGCCCACAGAAGTGCAGCTCGCTGGATGCTTTTTTTGTTTTTCACACCATTCTCTTAACACTCTAGAGACTGTTGTGCGTGAAAATCCCAGGAGATCGGTAGTTACAGAAATACTCAAACCAGCCCATCTGGCACCAACTATCATGCCATGGTCAAAATAACTGAGATACACATGATTTTATACATAACACTGCTGCCACACGATTGGCTGATTAGATAATCGTATGAATAAGTACACTACCGGTCAAAAGTTTTGAAACACTTGACTGAAATGTTTCCCATGATTTTAAAAATCTTTTGATCTGAAGGTGTATGCTTAAATGTTTGAAATTAGTTTTGTAGACAAAAATATAATTGTGCCACCATATTAATTTATTTCATTATAAAACTAAAATTTAATTAAAAAAAAAAAGTTTTTTAAATTGATGACTTGGACCAAATAATAAAGAAAAGCAGCCAATAAGTGCCCAACATAGATGGGAACTCCTTCAATACTGTTTAAAAAGCATCCCAGGGTGATACCTCAAGAAGTTGGTTGAGAAAATGTCAAGAGTTCATGTCTGCAAATTCTAGACAAAGGGTGACTACTTTGAAGATGCTAAAATATAACACAGTTTTGATTTATTTTGGATTATGTTTAGTCACAACATAATTCCCATAGTTCCATTTATGTTATTCCATAGTTTTGATGACTTTACTATTATTCTAAAATGTAAAAAAAAAAAAAAAAAAAAATATAATAAAGAATGAGTAAGTGTTTCAAAACTTTTGACTGGTAGTGTATATGTACAGGTGTACCTAATAAAGTGGCCGGTGAGTGCATATAAATATATTTTAAAATATATGTATAAAGTATATATTTATTTAATTTTTATATATATATATACTGTGTATTGTATAATAAATATATTTTATTAATAATTATTTTAATATAACTATATATAATTATTTAATCATTATTGAATTATTGTTGTTTGAGGGGATTTCTGAGCGAACATTTATTTATGCAATTAATTAAATTAATTTATCGGCATACCAAGTAATTCATTCTAAATTCTAAAATTTTAATCGATTGACAGCCCTAATAAATAAATAAATATATATATATATATATATACAGTATATAAGTATATACTGCACAGTATGCAATATACTAGTATTCCATTCCAACAAGCAATGAATTTGACGAAAATGTAGCACTACCATCTGAAATATTTATCGCTGTATAATGTGTACTGTTTCACATACTAGTTTAAAAATTATCTATGAATGTATCATATTTAAAATATATGTCTAAATATTTAGGATTATTTTAGAAATTTTAGGAGTTAATAAATCTAAATATTTAACATATAATTAAGCTAATAAAAGTGGAGATTTTAATGCTTCAAAGAGCCTCTTCTACAGCTGAACAGCTTTTGAAACATCTTGTGCATTTGTACATTTGAGTTCTAACTCTTACTCGGGCTCTGTTAGAGGAGTCGTCTCATTCGGCTCGTGTACTGGACTGCCGTCGTCCGGATTAGTTACTCTCTCCTCTTCACCTCTGACCTCCATGATGGGATCCTTTGACCCATCACCCCTACTCATACAAACACACATGCAAGTGTCCATCACACACATATACACACACAGACACAGTAACAGTACTAGATATTGAGTATGTGCAGAATGGCATACTACCAAACAACTTTTGTTTTCATGGATTAAAGATTTGTTTTTGTTTTTTACTGTATTAAGTACTGTCATTTGTATTAATTTTGTTAAAAAATATTTAATAAATTATTATAATTTTTAAATGAATTTATCAGCATAAAGGCAATTAAACAAATATTACCATGAAGTTTAAACACTTTACAAATGTATAAATAATATTTTATAATTTGTTTGTCTAATTACAGTAATGAGAATGACTTTTTCTTTCATTACGGTACTTCGAATTTTGGGGGCAAATGTTGTTAATTTGCATGAAAATAATGTCAGAATGCTAAAAATGCATATTACTTGTGAGATTCACCCATAAAATGTGCAGTAAGCAGTACGCTAGTATTCCATTCCGAACATAGCTGTTGAAGAATCTGACCACTGAACCTGAAATAAAAAACCTTTAGATGACCTTCACTGACTCCAGACTCAATGCACTACTCAATGCTTTGTAATTCATGCAACATACTCATGACTTGCACTTAAATGTAAGAGCTCCAACCAGATAAAAAAAAGAGCTCAGACAAGATACTCATGTAACACATAAAAAGAAAGAATTAATAGAATGACAAGAGTACAGTACGAGACAGATGGGAAGACTGTGAGAGAGTGGCATTCATGTAAAATAAGTAATTTTACATGAACAAATTATGAACACTCGTAAGTGTACGTCTTTGCCCACACTTACAGGTAAGCTGCTTTGCCCTCCTCAAGTTCTTTACTCTTGCCGCTGGTGGCCGTTTTCTTGCTGCAGAGTTTGCGGGTGATGCACATGAGCAGACCGCACTGACGCAGGAAGAAGCAGCTGATGTCCACCAGAACCAGCAGGAGAATCAGACCGGCCACCCCAAGACCCACCACAGCACCCAGACCGAGACCACTGAACAGAGAATCTGCTGAGACAACAGTGAAAACACACAGTCAACAACTGCTGTACGCAACGATAAATGTGGCAAACAGCACAGATGTTTTTATATCTGGTGCATTCAATAATGAGCCTAATTTGCATGGAAAGAAACTGTGTTTGCCAAGAAAAGAATGACAATGACTTCTTTTAAATGCTGTGTGCTAATAATTGTTTGTTCATGGTATAAAATGCATCAGATTGTAAAGATCTATTAAAGGTTACATTCTCAGTGAAAGAACCTGCAAATAAATAAATACAAATCAGGGGGCCTCTTAACAAAGCACAATCTTCTAACTGCAGACAAATACAAAAACAAAACAAAACAAAATTCATTTGCAAACAATTCCAATCTTCAAACAAAACAAAAAACAACAAAAATAATTTGCAACAAATTCCAATCTTCCAAATGGAGACAACAAAACAAACAAACAAACAAACTAAAACACAACAAACACTAAAATGAACTACTTTCATCTGCAAACAAATCCAATCTTCAAACAAAACAAAAAAACAACAAAAATCATTTGCAATGAATTCCAATCTTCCAAATGGAGACAACAAAACAAACAAGCAAACAAACAAACAAACAAAACTAAAACACAACAAAAACTAACCTGAACTACTGTCATTTGCAAACAAATACAATATTCAAACAAAACAAAAATAATTTGTAACAAATTCCAATCTTCCAAATAGAGACAAAAAAAAAAAAAAAACTAAACTGAACTACTGTCATTTGCAAATAATCTTCAAACAAAATTAAACAAAACAAATGATAATTTTCAACCAATTTCAATCTTTCAACTGGAAAAAACAAAAACTACAGACAAACATTTCTGCTATGTTTTAGATTTTATGTACTACATTTTCAAAATGTATGCATTGTAATTTGTAAGATTTATACTGGTGTGAATAATGTGTTATTGTCATGCCAAATTTTGAGACAACTAAACCAAAAAATATTTAACTAAACTAAATTAAACAAAAACTAAACTAAACTAAACAAAAACCAAACTAAACTAAACCAAAAAATTTTAAATAAACAAAACTAAACCAAACCAAACCAAACTAAACTAAACTAAACTAAACTAAACTAAACTAAACTAAACTCAATCAAACCAAACCAAACTAAACTAAACCAAACCAAACCAAACCAAACCTAACCTAAACTAAACTAAACTAAACTAAACTAAACTAAACTCAATCAAACCAAACCAAATTAAACTAAACTAAACTAAACTAAACCAAACCAAACCAAACCTAACCTAAACTAAACTAAACTAAACTAAACTAAACCAAATTAAACTAAATTAAACTAAACTCAATCAAACCAAACCAAATTAAACTAAACTAAACTAAACTAAACTAAACTCAATCAAACCAAACCAAACTAAACTAAACTAAACTAAACTAAACCAAACCAAACCAAACTAAACTAAACTAAACCAAATTAAACTAAACTAAACTCAATCAAACCAAACTAAACCTAACTAAACTAAACTAAACTAAAAAAAACTAAAAAAAACTAAACTAAACTAAACAAAAACTAAATTAAACTAAACAAAACAAAAACTAAACTAAACTAAACAAAAACTAAACTAAACTAAATTAACTAAACTAAACCAAACAAAAACTAAACTAAACCAAAACTAAACAAAAACTAAACTAAACTAAACTAAACTAAACTAAATAAAACAAAAACTAAACTACACTAAACTAAACTAAAACTAAAACTAAACTAAACTAAATAAAACAAAAACTAAACTACACTAAACTAAACTAAAACTAAAACTAAAACTAAACTAAACTAAATAAAACAAAAACTAAACTACACTAAACTAAACTAAACTAAACTAAACAAAAACTAAACTACACTACACTAAACTAAACTAAACAAAAACTAAACTACACTAAACTAAACTAAACTGAACTAAAACTAAACTCAACTAAACAGAAACTAAATTAAACTAAACTAAACTACACTAAACTAAACTAAACTAAACTAAACTACACTAAACTAAACTAAACTACACTAAATTAAACTAAACTAAACTAAACTACACTAAACTAAACTAAACTAAACAAAAACTAAGCTACACTAAACTAAACTACACTAAACTAAACTACACTAAATTAAACTAAACTAAACTAAACTACACTAAATTAAACTAAACTAAATTAAACTACACTAAATTAAACTAAACTAAACTAAACTACACTAAACTAAACTAAACTAAACAAAAACTAAACTACACTAAACTAAACTACACTAAACTAAACTAAACTAAACTAAACCAAACCAAACCTAAACTAAACTAAACTAAACCAAATTAAACTAAACTAAACTCAATCAAACCAAACTAAACCTAACTAAACTAAACTAAACTAAAAAAAACTAAAAAAAACTAAACTAAACTAAACAAAAACTAAATTAAACTAAACAAAACAAAAACTAAACTAAACTAAACAAAAACTAAACTAAACTAAACTAAATTAACTAAACTAAACCAAACAAAAACTAAACTAAACCAAAACTAAACAAAAACTAAACTAAACTAAACTAAACTAAACTAAACTAAACTAAATAAAACAAAAACTAAACTACACTAAACTAAACTTAAACTAAAACTAAACTAAACTAAACTAAATAAAACAAAAACTAAACTACACTAAATTAAACTAAAACTAAAACTAAACTAAATAAAACAAAAACTAAACTACACTAAACTAAACTAAACTAAACTAAACAAAAACTAAACTACACTACACTAAACTAAACTAAACAAAAACTAAACTACACTAAACTAAACTAAACTGAACTAAAACTAAACTCAACTAAACAGAAACTAAATTAAACTAAACTAAACTAAACTACACTAAACTAAACTAAACTACACTAAACTAAACTAAACTAAACTACACTAAATTAAACTAAACTAAACTACACTAAACTAAACTAAACTAAACTAAACTACACTAAACTAAACAAAAACTAAACTACACTAAACTAAACTACACTAAACTAAACTACACTAAATTAAACTAAACTAAACTAAACTACACTAAATTAAACTAAACTAAACTACACTAAATTAAACTAAACTAAACTAAACTACACTAAACTAAACTAAACTAAACTAAACTACACTAAACTAAACTAAACAAAAACTAAACTACACTAAACTAAACTACACTAAACTAAACTACACTAAACAAAAACTAAACTACACTAAACTAAATTAAACTAAACTAAACTAAACTACACTAAACTAAACTAAACTAAACTAAACTACACTAAACTAAACAAAAACTAAACTACACTAAACTAAACTACACTAAATTAAACTAAACTAAACTAAACTACACTAAATTAAACTAAACTAAACTACACTAAATTAAACTAAACTAAACTAAACTACACTAAACTAAACTAAACTAAACTACACTAAACTAAACTAAACAAAAACTAAACTACACTAAACTAAACTACACTAAACTAAACTACACTAAACAAAAACTAAACTACACTAAACTAAATTAAACTAAACTAAACTAAACTACACTAAACTAAACTAAACTAAACTAAACTAAACTAAACAAAAACTAAACTACACTAAACTAAACTAAACTGAACTAAAACTAAACTCAACTAAACAGAAACTAAACTAAACTAAACTAAACTAAACTAAACTAAACTAAACTACACTAAACTAAACTACACTAAATTAAACTAAACTAAACTAAACTACACTAAACTAAACTAAACTAAACTAAACTACACTAAACTAAACTAAACTAAACTAAACTAAACTAAACAAAAACTAAACTAAACTGAACTAAAACTAAACTCAACTAAACAGAAACTAAATTAAACTAAACTAAACTACACTAAACTAAACTAAACTAAACTAAAACTAAACTACACTAAACTAAACTAAATTAAATTAAACTAAACTAAACAAAAACTAAACTAAACTGAACTAAAACTAAACTCAACTAAACAGAAACTAAATTAAACTAAACTAAACTACACTAAACTAAACTAAACTAAACTAAACTAAACTAAACTAAAACTAAACTACACTAAACTAAACTAAACTGAACTAAAACTAAACTGAACTAAAACTAAACTCAACTAAACAGAAACTAAATTAAACTAAACTAAACTAAACTAAACTACACTAAACTAAACTAAACTAAACTAAACTAAACTACACTAAACTAAACTCAACTAAACAGAAACTAAATTAAACTAAACTAAACTGGCATTTGCTGAAATGCCAATATTCCAACTGGACAAAACAGCAAAAAAAAAAAAAAAAAAAGAAGAAGAATTAAAAATGTGTAAAAGTATCTCCTCTACATTGAGACAGCAATCAAACCTCTTAATTGTCTTTTAGATAATTACAATACATAGATGTGATGCTATTTCTGATGTATTAATCCATACATCTATCTCTTTCAAGCATGCACTGATGAAAAGGGAGTCAAAGCTTAAGAGGAAATGATTTTGTAGTCCATCTTGGAGTTATTTTGATATCTGTCGTGGGGTGAAGGATCAAATGTTCACATACATCATGGTGGAAACCAGAGGATGCTCACAGATCCTGACAATATTCACACACTGATTTTACAACTTACCGAGTGATTATGAGGATTAACCGGCAGCGTCAACATGATGTTTATCTGTGAGAAGCTGAATGTCTATTAATGGAGGACACCTTGAGCACTAACTGATTAGAAGGAAACGGTTAAATATAGTTGACGCAATATCTATGCAATATACACTGAATATCTTCTAAGGTTTTCATTTATTCTTATCTTAGAGAAAACACCACGGAGCATCAAACACAAAGTGAGAATCGAAGTTCACAGGAAGTTAGATAAACCAAATGGAAATCCTAAGGGCATGGGTCGAACTTTAAATTGCTAACTTTTTCATAAACTTTTAATACCACTTTAAGACAGATCCTTCATCTTTTTTTTTTTTTTTAACACAGTTTTAATTGTGGTATTTTTAAAATAAGTTGAAAGCATAAATCAGAGATTGTGAGAGTTTTATTTTAGGTACATATGACTCAACACCTCTGTGACGAGGAGAAGGGCGTGGCCAGGCCGTGATGACGACGGCCGCCGCTGAATCAGCTGATCAGCGGGAGAGCGAGATAAAGGGGAGCCGGAGGCACCATTCAAGAGAGAGGCACGCGGCCGCGCTGCATGTGTCTGTGTTCGTTTATGTTTTATGTTGTTTTAAGTTAAGTTTATATCATTAAACTTTGTTTACTGTTCAGCCGGTTCCCGCCTCCTCCTTGCCCGTCCGTATACTGTTACAACCTCTATCTCGTTATTCTAATAAATGAGTTTGAAGTAATGTGATATGATTAGATGGTCAACATCAGTTATGATAACAAAGTTTGATTTTACAGTAAAATTAAGATTGGCTTAATGCAATGAAAATCTAATGAGAATAGCCACGACATTAAAGGAATATTCCGGGTTCAATACAAGTTAAGCTCAGTCGACAGCATTTGTGGCATAATGTTGATTACCACAAAAATTAATTTCCTCCTTTTCTTTAAAAAAAGCAAAAATGTATGTTCCAGTGAGATACTTACAATGGAAGTCAATGGGGACAATTTTTGGAGGGTTTAAAGGCAGAAATGTGACTCTTATAATTTTAGAAAAGCACTTACATTAATTCTTCTGTTAAATTTCATGTATTATTTTAACTGTAAAGTTTAAATCATTGTTTTTATGGTCATTTTCGTGTTTTAGGGTTTACAGTGTTATGTCATCACGGCAAAGGATTTGTAAAATAGCTTATTAAGTGATTTTATCACACTAAAATCATGTTAAAATGTCTTGTGTCTATACTTTTGAAACAGTGAGTATTTTAACGTTTACAGATTGACCCCATTGACTTCCTAATTTTTGTGGTAATCAGTATTATACCACAAATGCTGCCAGTTGATCTTAACTTGTATTGAACCTGGAATATTCCTTTAAATAACATTGCTGGTCATCTCTTCAAGAGATCTCCCTTTCAAACCGCATCAGCAAACCAAACTAGCACACAGCAGCGCATTTGATCTTCCCCTCATATCTGCTCTCCTGCTCAACTCTTGGACGCAGAGGTCGAGATTTGCTGGCGGCGTCTCATCTCGCTTCACCTGGAGATCTGATACCGGCCCTGATCTGCCGTGACATCACTTTAACATTTCTGTTTTTAGTAGACAGCGCTTGAGAATATCTCTCAGATATTATAGAAGGGTTTATGAGGACACCATAAATATGAATCAGAAAAGTTGTTATTAAAGAGCTTTTAAAGTTCTTTAAAGTTTCGAATATCTCATGACCTCATTTGAAAAAACACGCTTGCAATGAGTCAAAGGTGGCCTTTCAGTTGCATCCTATGCATTAAAAGTATGAGCATATACTATTGGAATATACCAAATATTTGCGCTCGCAAACACTTTTAGTCAAACTAGTGATTGAAACGATTGGACGGCTAATTTTCAATGGAGACTACATCATTTCTAGCACAAGGGTGTAGTTACAGCATCAACCAGCAGGGTCTAACCATCAATGCTAACCAGCCAAATGTCATTTCTTATTTCACTTTTCAGTTCATACATTTAAAAAGGCTGACAACTGACAAACTCCTTCACTTTAGGAGTGACACTGAACATCAACCTGCACTGTTTTTGTAAGTTTTTTTATATGTAAACAAAGAAAATGCTAGATGCACGCCTGTTGCATTGCCTTGGATCTCACTGTTGCGCTGAGTGTTTAAGGTGCTTTGTAAAGTTAAAAGAACAACTGTGTTTTGTTACATGCATTGTTTTTTTAACCTCCTGAGACCCGAGCGTGACTGCTGTGTGCATTTTCCATTTCCCTGTTGGATTTGTAACTAGTAGCACATAATAAAGAAGCATATATACACACAAATATATATATATATATATATATATATAATATTTTACAGCTAATAGTTTTCCTAAACATTGATGTCCTCATATGTGGACAGCCAGACTAAATTGTGACATTTTCAATAATACCAAGCTATAGAAAGTTTTTTTTTTTTAATCAGATTGTTTATTATGTTTCAGGAGTGTTGATTATTCATGTTTTTGAGGCGTTACAGACATTACATCAGAAATTATCATAATTAATTCTGATTCAAAGTAATGTCCAGCATCATCCAATCACTGTCAACCATGTTAAAATAAAATGATACATTATAAATTCTGAATCTATGTACTGATTATCATTGTCACATGTCTGTCAAACATGTTGAGTGATCCAAACATCATCTGCAGCCTGAAACTGAACTTTTGATCAGATTTTAGGAGTGAATGCACTTAACTGCATAGAGAGCTATAGGATGCTCCCTTGCTCCCTATTTAGTGAATGACTTAACCTCCAGTGTGCTGTCTGTCTGCACTGGTCTCAGAACAGTTTGAAATGCACCTTATTTTCATCCTAACTCCATATAAAGCTTCTGAAAGACACATTTTTCAGTTTTTGGATGAATACATTTATTCTTAATGTGATAATGTACAGTAAATATAGGAATGCATTTATTAATGTTAATGAATAGAAACGTATTGTACAGTGATAAAATATAACAAAATGTATATTAAAATGAAGCTAAATGACCCTCAGATGTGTTAATGTTGAAAGTTATTCAAAATAACAGCTAACATTTTTACAGGCATTTTTAACTTTTGAGGGAATAATGTCCTAAAATCCACGTATGTGGACATGATGTTTATCAGCGCACTGATGTGCGAAAAATGTATGAATGTTTTAAAGCGGCATTCCAAACGAAACTAGAGACACTACTCTTTACACCCAAACAGGTTTCAATGAAAAAACGTAAAGAGATTTCTGACCAGAGGCACTTTTGTTGACTCTGCGCCCATAGAAGTGCTTCAATGAAATCGACGTCATGTTGTTGTGTCATGTGACTTGGTGCACCAGAAGTTTAACCTTTAAATGACAGTCTAGAGTCTTGTGAACAGTATTCAGTCTGTTTAAATTAATTTAAATTATGCATTAGGTATAGCGAAGCCAAAATACAACGTCCACACATGTGGATGCGGGGTCACGGGAGGTTAATGCCAAGAATGCAGTCGCTCTGAACCCTTAGCGTTTGTGTACAATATTAACCCAAAAGCATGAACAGATGCACCGATTGACAATCCACTGGAAATAGTGCACCTATTGATGTACAACTTTCAATGTGCTATGCTTTGGGAAGCACTTTAAAAATGTTTTATGCAAACTGTGACGCTCTTAAAGAGAAAAAAATGGATAAAGCATGTTAGAGATGTGAACCTGTGTGGTTTAGTAGTGAGGATGTGCGTGTACCTGTTATGTCTGGTTTCTGAGGCATGAGGAACTGGAAGAATGTGGGTTCTGACAAGCCTTTCACGTTCCTCGCTGTGATCTCGACGTTGTAGCGCGTGTTCCACTGAAGCGGCTGCAGTAAAGTGAAGTCATTCATGCCTGGAACCAACTTGGTCATCCACTGTTCCTCTTTATCCTGCGAGGAGAACATGGAAATATTACTCTGTTGAAAAATACAGCATTTGTCACCGGCACAACATGATAACAAAGCTTTTTGACTAACTTAACCAGCAAGATTACCAGAAAAACCATAGTGGTCCACCAGCTAGACCAACACTAACCAGCATAAACCAGCCTAGACCAGCATGGCAATTGCATACTGTTCCAATGATGATTAAATTAATATCTTATAAGAAGTTCCAGTCACTTTTACACCATAAACAGACACTGCGCACTATCTTTGTGATACAGTATCTGTCTATGTGCATTTTCTAAATATATAACCTTTTAAATTAATCCCATTAGTAAGCATCTGTCTGTGGGAAGCAGGTTTTCTTCATCCACAAGAGATTTCAAAACTAGCACAGCTGAACTCACAATCTGCTTCTCTATTGGAGCATTTTAGAAAAGCACTTTAAAGAGATTTCACTTTCCAATACTGATTTGTTTTTAGAACTGCTGGACTCTGATACAAATCCAACTTCAATGAAAGTTTCTCAAGCGATTGGTGGAAACATACTTCATGCCTCTGGAGATAATACTTTCCTTTAATTTACTTTTGTGCACCTTTTAAGGGCAAACTTGGGTTGTTCTCTGTCTAACGGTAATAGATGTAAGTTTGGTTACCAATTATCCACTTCAAAGGGTGTAGTATTAAACACCAGAATAGCTTCCTTCCAACACTTTCATCTGTAATGATATTAAGTGGTGCTCTGCTGACGACAGACTGCAAAGGAAAGTTAGAATAGATGCTTTAGAGCTGATGCAAAATGTAACAACACTTCAACCCAACATGAGTACTGTAAATAACATTGTATCCTAACCGGTCACTGCAGCGCCAAGCGCCAAGCGATTAGACTTCTGACGATCGCTCGGATTCTATTTCTGAAGTATTTTCTGTGTATCCCCGCCCACACCGAAAAATCATTGGACCACAATTCACTCCTCATGAATATTAAACATAAAATATTAAAGCCTCAAAGTCAAAAGGAAAAACGAAAAAAGTATGTGCATTATACTGTAGTTATTATTTTGCATAAAGAAAATGGCAATTAAGCACATTTAGCATCCAAAATCTCATAACCGTAATGAATTTTTTTTGTTATCAGCATAAAAGCAGTATGTAACACAGTTCAATGGAAAGGAGGCGGCGAGAACCAGCTTGATAATATAAATAATATTTTAATAATGAACTTAACCAGAGGGCAAACACACACAGGTGTCAGACAGCTGCCCGTAACTCTCTCTCTGTCGCACTGTCGTCTCTGGTCGCCCTTATCCCTCTCGGGCTTAATCAGCCTAATTAGGGGCCAGGTGTGTGGAATCACAACCCGGCCCCACCCTCTGACCTGCCACATTCCTCCCTTGTTCTCTCAGGCCGGGGAGCCACCGGCATGACATATCACCCCCCCCACCCCTTCCGGCCCCGTCTGCCGGCAGGTCTTCCTGGAACTGGGGAGGGAAACAGCAATAACAAAAACACGGTACATATACACCGTAACGGTGATGATACCAGCTTAAAATATAATAATAATAATATTTAAAAGGAGAGGGAAAGGACAACGCGGAGCGGCAGCAGGAGAGAGTGAGGAGAGAGAAAGAAAAAAAAAACATAATTTACTCGCCGGTTCTCCGATACGCCGTAGCCTGGTCCTCGGCCACTCCTCCATCCTCTGGTGGACGACAGCCACGCCTACCCGGGCAGATTGGAGGCAGTCCTCCGGCCCCTGGCGGACGGAACGCCCTGCCGCGTTTTCGGTGGATGGTAGGGGTCTCCCCCACCCCTGGCAGCAGTCCTCCCGCTCCAGACAGTCGGCCTGGAGCCCATCCCCGCTTGCAGTTGGTGGTCTCAGACCCCGCCACATTTCAGCGGCTGGTAGGGGTCTCCTCCACCCCTGGCAGTGGCTCTGACCGCTTCAGGCGGTCGGTTAGGAGCCCCTCCTCCCCTCGCGGTTGGAGGCCGTTCCTCCGCTCTCAGCCGGCCGAGCTCCTCCGTCCCCCAGCGGATGGCCGCGGCTCCTCCATTGGGGTGGATGGTAGTGGCAAGGACTCTACTACGGCACATCCCTCCTCCTTCCCTGGTTTCGGCACCAGTGTAACACAGTTCAATGGAAAGGAGGCGAGAACCGGCTTAACAATATAAATAATAGTTTAATAATGAACTTAACCAAAAAGACACAAACACACACAGGTGTCGGACAGCTGCCCGTAACTCTCTCTCTCTGTCACACTGCCGGCTCCAGTCACCCTTATCCCTCTCGGGCTTAATCAGCCTAATTAGGGGCCGGGTGTGTGGAATCACGACCCGGCCCCGCCCTCCGCACTGCCACACAGTACAAAAAATATTGACATGATGAGAACTGTGGGAAAATGTGCTTTATTGTAATGAATATTCGATAGATAGGCTACTGCAAACTAAGCAAAACAAAACAATAAAAAATATTTTGTGGTATAATATGCCCCAGACATGTTCTTAACAGTTTTCATAAGATTCAAGGACGAGGACTTAGAGCGCACTAGGAATTGGGCATTCCAAATTGGGGAGAAAAGGGGAGAAAATCAAAAAACAAAAACAAAAATACATGGGGCAGGGGCACCTCATGGGGGCAGCCATGTTAGCATCACATGACCAGCTGAATACTACTTGCTTAATCTCAGTAACCACCCTGTTATTGGACACTTTCATTCATGGATTAAATTAATGCTGGATTGCTGTACATAGTGATGTTTTATAATGACACTGGTAACTGAAAACTACTGTTTTTGAACGATGCAGCATCCGGGCCACTATGTGTCAGTGTAAACCAATGTAAGCCACTTCAACACACTTAAAATATTACTGAGTGCACCTTTAAGATGTTTTGCATTGTGACTATTTTTTATGAAAATTATTTCCCAGGTATTTTCCCAGTCAAATATCTCATAACTGTAATGAATATAAACTACAATACAATGCATATTTTTGTAATCAGCATAAAAGCAGTAAAAAAAAAAAAACAGCTTTGAAAAGGTTTCACTGTGTAAATAAAATGTGTGTATTGTGTAAAACAAACACTCAAGTTGAGTCTTTCCATTCTTTATAGCTGTGATGGACAGGAAACCCCAATGCAGTTCCATTGTAGAAAATGGAAGTTGAAAGCGTTCCAACACACTCCTTCAAGAATCATTTCTCTTTAAGCAAATGAGGCCACTGCGTTTTTGCTTTCTCATCCCCCCCCCCCCCCCCCCACACACACACACCACACACACACACTGTACAATAGGAGGAGGAAATGGCACAATTTTGCTCGAGAACATCACAGATTCAACCAGCCACACGACTTGAGGCAACTGGAATCCACCACCCTGACGGATAAACCGACCAGCGTGCTAAAACTGTCACAAAGATTAACTTGAAACTGTGTGAATGAAGCCAGAACACACTCTACACAAGTACACAAATGTAGAAGCGAATGCATTGCAAGCATGCTGTCCCATTGTACACACAACATGAATTCTTGCACCAGTGACAAACCTCAGTACTCAAGGGGGCGATAGAGTTTCCTTCAAATGTCTGTGCCATTAGCTATAAACATGTCGACGGTTTATCTGACTTTAATTAACTTGCTCAGTGAGACCTCTTCAAACTGTTGTTCCACCAAGACAGCAGAAATTTGACCATACACTAACGTCCACTATAGCGCCCTTTGTGGCAACACTGAGAATGCAACATGCATTCATGTTGCATTATAATTTATGCTCTGACACATTACGTAAAGCAAGGACGGAGGAAATCGAGCTTGAGTAGCTAGATGGGTTTGCATTCATGTACTTTTGTAGAGTTTTGGGCCTTAAGCCCAAAGTATACTTCGGTTTTGATGCGAACGCTTAGCGTCTGTGTACAGTTGAACGCTAGCCTCTCAAAGTAATGCGTGCTATGACTGTTATGAGATACTGGACTATTTCTCTTTTTTAATTAAGGAGTTAAGACCCACAAAGATGTCTTTATAGTCCTTCAGCCTCGAGTTATACACTTGCAGGTATCTGCACATCCATTGTTGTTTTCACCTTCATTCCCTGTTGTTTAGCCGCAATAACATCTTCTAGTGCTTCCTCGAGACAGTAATAGCTCATCTGTGTGTTGCCACCTTCTGGACCCATTATTAAGTAGAGGTCGGCCGATAGTGGATTTTGCAGATACCGATAACTAAGGTAGTGTAAAAGGCCGATAACTAATTATTCGGCTGATAGTTTTTAAAACTGATTTATAGAATATAAAGAAAAATTCGTAGTCTTTCCACACTCTGACGAGCACAGACATACACTGATGAGCCAAAACTTTATGACCACCTAATGCTGTTGGTCCTCCATGTGCCGCCAAATCAGCGCTGTCCTGCCAAGGCATCAACTCTACAAGACCCCTGAAGGTGTCCTGTGGTATCTGGCACCAAGACATTAGCAGCAGATCCTTCAAGTCCTGTAAGTTGCGAGGTGGAGCAGCCGTGGATCAGACTTGTTGGTTCAGCACATCCCACAGATGCTCAATCAGATTGAGATATGGGGAATTTGGAGGCCAGGGCAACACCTTGAACTCTTCATCATGTTCTCAAACCATTCCCAAACAATGTGTGCAGTGTGGCAGGGCGCATTATCCTGCTGAAAGAGGCCACTGTCATCAGGGAATACTATTGCCATGAAGGGGTGTACCTGGTCTGCAACAATGTTTAGGTAGGTGGCATGTGTCAAATTGACGTCCACATGCAGGGTTTCCCAGTAGAACATTGCCCAGAGCATCACAATCCCTCCACCGGCTTGCCATCTTCCCATAGTGCATCCTGGTGCCATCTCTTCCCCAGGTAAATGGCACACATGTACACGGCCGTCCATGTGATGTAAAAGAAAACAGGACTCACCGGACCAGGCGACCTTCTTCCACTGCTCCAAGGTCCAGTCTGACGCCCACGTGCCCATTGTAGATGCTTTCGACAGTAAACAGTGGCTGCGTGGCCCCATACACAGCAGGGTGCGATGCACTGTGTGTTGTGACACATTCCTTCTGTAACCATCATTAAAATTTGACTGTGACTTGTGCCACAGTAGACCTTCTGTCAGTTCAGACCAGACGGGATAGCCTTTGCTGCCCTCACGCATTCATGAGCCTTGGGCACCCAACAGCCTGTCGCTGGTTTGTGGTTTGTCCCTCCCGAGACCACTGTCGGTAAGTACTCACCACTGCTGACCAAGAGCACCCTACAAGCCTTGCCATTTTAGAGATGCTCTGACCCAGTCATCTGGCCATAAAAATTTGGCCCTTGTCAAAATCGCTCAGGTCTTTACTCCTGCCCATTTCTCCTGCATTCAACATGTTGACTATGAGAACTGATGGTGCGTTCAGACCAGAGGCGTCGAGAGCGTCAAATCGACTGGAAGTCATTCATTTTCTATGGCAGCCAGCGTCTCTCGGCGGCGAGAAGCGGCACATCCTGGGCGAGTCCGTGGCCATCAAGTCTTGGGCATTGTGGGTGTCAGAGGAAAGTTCAAGTTCGGGCAACATTATGGTAATGAGCTTTGACGCGGTTAAAAAAAAAAAAGATGCGTGGACAAAGGTGTCTGAAATTGTTGGTGTGCCAGATGAGTTGATGATGTGGATATTATGGTTTATATAATATTATATATAATATATTGCATGCTAATTTTGGCGCCATAGCATGCAAAACCGTGCTGCCTGATCAATCGGTAACACATTTATACCATCAGCGTTTGTCTTTTATATTTAATTACTTTCTGCCATCGATCAATTTCTTACTTTCACTTTTAAAAGATTTCATGAGGATATATGCTACTTGTGATTTGTTGGCAAAAAGATACCGGTCGACATGTCTGGATGTTTTGCGGCCCCTTTAAATATAGTTCACAAAACCAAGCATTCCGAACGAACGTTGCCGCCTATTTCAATTACGTCAGAGCATCCACGAATCTTCGATAGCATTGTTGGCAGGGCAACCAGAGCGAATTTTGACGCTCTCGCCTCCTCAGGTCTGAACGTACGGTGATTGTTCACTAATCATATAATCTACCCATACCTTGACATGTGGCCTTGTTAGGAGATGATCAACCTTATTTGCTTCAACTGTGAGCAGTCATAATGTTTTGGCTCATTAGTGTACTTCATTTACAGCATGCCGTTCCGTCTTGTTCACGTTCGAATGCTCAGCCTGTCAAAGCACGTTGTAAATTCGATAATCACCCCGACTGATTCAGTGAGTGAGTGACCTGTTTTAGATCAATGAGATCAAGGCTCATTTGTGAGTCATTAAAAACAAACAGCTCATAAGTGTTATTTGTTCGTGAATCAGACTGAATATCAGTGCAGGTAACACGGTCAGAATATTTTAGTACCATGTTCAGTCCACTTCAGCGAAAAAATGCAGACATTCTAGAATCATTAACCAAACTGAACATCTTGGAAATCATTTTTCAAACAATTCTAATTCAGAACCAATTCTCAATTCCCATTTGCACATCTAGTTCACTTATTACAAGGAAAACCCACCTGAAGTGAGTACTTTGCTCAAAGGCATAATGTTAATACTTCATAGATGTCCCCTTGTGGGGTTCGAAGCTACAACATTTTGGTTAGCAACCCATGTTCTTCTTTGATTAATGGTTGTTTGATGTGTGAGTACCCACCGTTTTGTATTTGACAATGTACTCTACAATCGGCATTCCTCCATCATCCTGTTTGATGAGTCCCAATCTGTAGGCCTTCCCGACCCCCCTCTGTCCGTGCACTGTAGGTGGGCTTGGCTCGCCTGGAGGAAAGAGAGAAATCAGACCAGAAATAAGTCCAAATTTGAGCTTCCTCCAGAAGAAAATGATGTGACAGCTACTTTAAACTATAAAGTTATTTATAAACTACATGAAGACACATTATAATGATGAAGGACCCATTTTATCTTCCACTTTTAAAGTCTTATTAAAGTAACATACACTGCAGGGGCTGGAACAATTGAATGCTAAAGAAATTCACTTCATAATCATCTCAGCTGATACAATTACATATGCCACAGTAAAAAGCACCAAGCCTACTGAACAAAAGGTGTGCAAGAGTTTAAATACATCCATCTGACAGTGAAGAGTTATAAAAGGAGAACAGAGCATAAGCTCTTTTTCAGCCGTCTTGGTTCTGGAAGTATTTATCCAGATTTCATAAAGTACTTAAAATAAGAGAGTTATAAACCATGAACCAAACCAACCTGCTTCAAGGTGAATCATAACAATGCAAACTTTGATGTGAACCAAAAACAACAAAAAAATATTTGAAAATTGGACAAAAAGACAAAGATGAGGGATTGAACTACAGTCCCATGAAGCATTGTGAATGATGTAATCAAATTAAAAATGACTGAACAATATAAAACTATTTATTTAAAGTTGTTGATTAAAAGTATAGAAATAATAGGTTTTAATTTTATGTATAATATATAAGTAGTTTGAGAGTGTAGGGAGAGCATCATGGAAGTGGGCGGAGCTGCGGAGCTCTTTTGACCACTGATTAGTGGATCTTTCTTCAGGATTATGGGTAGTGTAGTTCTTCACCAGGAATTCTGCTTTTAAACATGATTTTTTTTAATGAAGTTGAAATAACGTGGACTGATGGCTTCAACAGAAGCATATACCATCGATTAACAGCCTCAGAGCTCATGGTAGGTCTTTAAAGGTTTATTAAGGTTTCTAAGTTATCGTTAATTGTCAGTTCCTCTATGGAGAAAATGAATGTGATTTTTACTTTGGAACCAGACGGTTGCACTCTATGGAGGGGCTGAGAACACAGAGGAAATGGATGATTACAGAGTGGGATGTACTCACGTATGGGTAGCGTCTGGAATGTTTCTGTGTGGCTGAATTCTCCCTGTCCCTTTCCATTGACGGCCGCGACTCGCACCTCATACGTCGTGTTGGGCTCTAGGTTAGCCAGAATGACTGTGGCTAAGATGGACATGTAATCAGAAAGAAAGAAATAATATATGGGTTTTCATACTTGATTCTGATCTGGTTTGGTCAATGGTATTCAATAAATATGCCCACTGCCCATAGCAACACGTTATCACTGACCATTCATCCAGACAATCTATGTTTCCTACATAGCCAGCTGGTCAATATTGTAAATTTTATATAGAATAATCTATTCTGATTGGTCAGTTCCTTCTAAATAATGACCACACATCCAGGGATAAAGTGATATATCACCAATCATCTGGTATTCATCAGGTTCATCAGAACTCCGACACAAAGCAGAGGTTGTAATTAGTTGTTTCTGGAGACTCCATGTCTCTTTTTTCTAACATAATAATGTAATTTTAACTCAAATTAGTATTTTTCATGTCGTGTATTAAGCTGGATAATGAGCAGTCAAAATAAATCATCGCAAAATAAACACCTTACAGAACTCTGACGCAAACCGAGGTGGAATTCAGCTGTTTCTGGAGGCTCTGCCATCTCTTACGACTCACATAATAACCATTATTTCATATCCATTTAATTATTTGTCGTGAGGACGCACACTGACACTGAATTGTCCTAATCAGCCGGGAGGGGGATAAAGACGAGCTGGAGACGCCAGTTCAAGAGAGAGAGAGAGAGAGAGAGAGAGAGAGAGAGACACGTTTATGTTTAAGTTCAGTTATGTCATTAAAATTATGTTGACTGTTCTGCCGGTTCCCACCTCCTCCTTGCCCATCCTGTGAACCCTGTTACATTGGTGCCGAAATCCAGGAAGGAGGAGGGATGTGCTGTTGTGGAGTCCTTGCCACTGCCGTCCGCCAGGGGAGGAGCCACGGCTGCCCACCAGGGGACGGAGTAGTCACTGCCGGCTGTGGAAGAGTATGGTCCTCACGGCCCAGCCACGCCCTCCTCCTCATCACCTCCTCCTTGCCTGTCCTGTGAACCCTGTTACATTGGTGCTGAAATCCGGGAAGGAGGAGGGATGCACTGTCGTGGAGTCCTCGCCGCTGCCGTCCACCAAGGGATGGAGGAGTCGCTACCGGCCGCCGGGAGTCAGAGGAACTGCTGCCATCCACCAGGAAGGGAGGAGCCGTTACTGTCCGCCAGGGGTCGGAGGACTCCCTGCCGTCCGCCAGGGATGGAGTGGCTGTCGTCCGCCAGAGTGCGGAGGAGCGGTTAAGGACAAGGTGACGGCGTTTCCAGGGACCGGCGAGCAAGTTTTTCTCTCTCTCTCCTTTTCTCTCTTTCTCTGTCTCACCCCCTCACTCTTTCCCTCTCCCTCCCCTCATCTCTCCCAGGGCTCCAGAGAGGCAGGGAAGACCTGCCAGCAGAAGAACAGCTGGAAGGGCAACACCTCCCCTCCAGGAAGGGAGGGGAGAACGTCAAGCCAGAGGACGGTGGAGGAGGTGACGAGGAGGAGGGCATAGCTGGGCTGTGAGGACACATGCCTGGCCACGCCCTGCTCCTCATCATACTCCTCCACGGCTGGCAGTGACTCCTCCGTCCCCTGACTAGGCTAGGACTCCACGACAGCGTATCCCTCTTCCTTCCTGGCTTTCGGCACCAATGTAACAGGGTTCAGAATGGGCAAGGAGGAGGCGGGAACTTGCAGAACAGTCAACAATACTTTAATGACATAAATCAACTTAAACAAACATAAACACACACACACACACAGCAGCCGTGTGTGTCTCTCTCGAACTGGCACCTTTGGCTTGTCTTTATCCCCTCCTGGCTGATTAGGACAATTCAGCACCAGGCTTGCGTCCTCATGGCCCGGCCACGCCCTCCTCCTCGTCACACACATATATATATGTTTATTATCCAAGCACTTTCTGTGCTATTGAGAAAATTTTTTGAGGAATTCTATTCAATTCTATACTAGTTTTTTTCAGCAGGTCATGTTGTGATATGCTACCCGTAAGGCCATGGCTGAGAATTAACATCAGGTAACTCAGTACTAATAAATAGGCTGTATTAATGTGTGCAATCAGTGTAATATCCAGCATGGAATATGGATTTTAACATCACAGTATTATGGAAACACATCTAAGACCTTGGCCAATGTAAATGATTGTCTTCATTAATTTACATGAGACAGCACTAATAAAATTAAACACACTCAGTGACCGCAGTTACTGTACTTAGTAATTTGCCGTCACAGAACATCGGGCTCTTAATTAAAAATCCACAAAGAATATGTTGATATAACTTAAGTAATTACACTCCATATTTTAGTTTATCTAGTAGCCGACCAGAGAAAATGTTTTCAAGGCCGACTTCTCTTTGAATTTTCACTCGTTTAGTGATCTGGTGTTGAACTCTTAACAGTCTTTGCTTCATAATATCAAAGCTCTTAAGCCCAAAGTTATGCATGCATGAAGGCATCTATTTGTTATCGGCTTTTTATGCTACTTTTTTTTTCTTTTTTTTTTTTTTAGCAAATAAACATTATTTAAAGGCTTTGTTTTCTGTCTTGGCTAATGGGCTCTTAATGAACAGAAACAAATCATTGTAAGCCCATTTCTTAGACAAAAGTCAAAGTAGTTTAATGAACAATCCGATAAACTCATTATCACCTGCGCTACTTTAGAAAGTGAAAATGTGCTTGGTTGCACCAAACATTACCATTTATGTCTGTTGTTATATCTATTGAGGAAATTTAGGAGAAACATCTGAGACAAAGTTTAGACATTCCATTAAGTCCAATGATCAACCTCTGAGCAATCAACACCAGCACTTCACATTTCATGTATTGCTCATATGACACTCACTCTGAACTCCATGTGATCTCATCGTCCTCCAATCCAGAGAGCTTGTGTCTTTGTAATTGACAATGTAATAGCTGATGGGAACGCCTCCGTGTGAGTCAGGTTTCAGGAAGGTAACGGTGGCGAGACGCTGGGAGACGGCGGTGAGGCTCACTGAGTACGGATTCGATGGAACATCTGAAAAATGGACGACAAATGAAACAAATGTGATGTTTAATGAATATTTGCATTAGTGCGATGAATGAAAATATATCATCCATGATTCTTAACATCTTGACTCATTATTTGATCAGACATTTTCCACAAAATTGGTAAAAAAAAACAAAAAAAACAAATGCAAAATAAACAGCTTTATTTCTGAGATGATAACTGGATGACACTTTTCGAATTAAACATGCAAGATAATGAGGTCATGTGATGAAAATGTAGCATACCATTAATTGAAGCATTTATCGTTACATACTGCCAAACCCTAACCCTAATGAAATGCGCTGGAATGGAAGACACATCCCCCCTGTCAACTGAAGGCACGTGCACCACCACCACTTTAAGGCTGTATATTTTCATCATACTGCATCTTATAAGTAGCCTTATGTGTAAAATGCCACTTTGTTCATGTGTTTAGTTCATGATCTTCTGTGTATATGTTTGTATGGGTGTTTGAGAGTATGTATTAGTGTGTGTGCATTTGTTCACAGTAATATTCTCTTGGGCTCAATGAAGTCCGATTTGGCGTGAACTGGTTCTCTTCATGGCATATTACACAGCTCTGGTATATATGAGAACTGTACTCTGGTAAATTAGTGAGCTCTCTAGTAAATGATCAAGCACTATGGAAAATAATTCAGTTAAATTAGCAGTAGCCATATCTAAAGGATGTCGATAGGGAACATTTGAAGTCAACATGACATCAAAACTGACTACATTAAATAATCGTACTTATTAGGGACCAAGCCGCAAAGTCTATGGGCGCCCCAAGAACCGCTTGGAGAAAAGTTGTGAAATTTGGCACACTTGTTGGGATGGGCCTTAATAGTCTTCTGACCAATTTTGGGGTCTCCCAGATCAACCCTACAGCGCCACCACCAGTTCAAAGTTTGACTTTTCTTTTGCTTAAATATATCATTGACTCCTCGCTGCTACTTCTACAAACATTGTCTAATTTTCCCAAAAATTTATCTCAGATGATCTTTAAATCAAGCTGACAGAACAGTTATAGATGGATTTTTGATTTTCACAACCGTTACCAAATTACGACATAAGAAATCTAGTGAAGTCTACTAAAAACAGGAAATCAGGCCGTATCTCAGCAACACTTTGTCCTATCGAAACGAAAATTGGTATGCATCATTGCAACTATGATCTGAGCATACATGCCAAATTTGGTGAGAGTGCCACCTACAGGTCAGGAAATCCTCAAAATTAACCTTTTCACTTGTAACTTTTTAATAAATTGTCCAAAAATTCCTGATGGAAAAAAAATCCAGTCCCGCCCTACATTTTTTCTCACTAAATATGCTGATTCACTTGAAAATATATCATATTACAGAAGTAAAACAGGTTACGAACTGTGTTTCATGCTGAATTGTAAGAAAACATCAATGCTTAGTGTAAAAACTGCAAGTTTAAAAGCAGTTTCTCTGGTTCACATTTAGTCCACACTAAAATGTTTTAGTTTGAAAAAGCATTCACTTCTAAACTTTTACTACTGCCATACACACTAGACTGGTGTTTTCCTAGACAAAAAATGGAGTGTTTCAAAAATGCTCACCAATACCGCATACTTTGGAAAACAATGTTAGGAAATTGAAAATGAAAAAGAACCAAAAGCCCTCTGATATTCTATGATGTGACTTCAAACACAAAGAAAAAAGAAACTCTATATAGTCCAGAATCTCTTTAAACACTGTTAAACATATAGTGGAGAATATGCATACACTTAGACTTTGACTGAGGTAAGTTTAGTAGCTCCTCTTGAGATTGTTGAGGGTAAACACATACCTGCCTGTGCTAATATAAACTCCTGGTATCGAGCGCCGATGTTGTTTCGTGCTGTGCAGTTGTACCGTCCAAAATCCCTATCGGACATCGGAGTGACCTGATGAGAAACAGAATAGCAATGAAACAGTGAAAACAAAATAAAACAACAATAACAATAAAAACTTCATCCTTTAAACACTGAAGCAGTTTTATTACAGAGGTTGGTAGCAGTTTACACTATGTGTGGGTTGAATAATATTTAACTTGGTAAAACAGATCCCAATGTGCCTTTTCAATACATTCACATGGAAAAAGTAATGTGTATTTAAAACAAAATGCTAAATGTATTTCATTGCAATGTTACTGCACCTCCAGAATCGATCGTCCCTCTGCCGTATGAATGCGTATGTTACTAGTCCCTGGACTGGAGATGGTGAAGCGATCTCTTCTCCACAGCATGGTCGCTGGAGGGTTGGACTTCACGTCACAGCTGATGTTCACTGGATTTCCCTCCCAGGAGTAGAAGATGGTTTGGTTGGTCTGGAACTTTGGTGCATCTGGTAAAAGAGAAACAGAACCCTGATGAATAAAGCAGGTCAAACCAGCTTAAGATGGACAAACTGGTCAAACTGGAACAGGGTAATTGGTGTGTTGCTGGTCCAACATTGTATACCAGCTCTAACCAGCTTAATTAGGGTGTACCAGGTTAACTTTGGCTCAGCCAACTGGTAGTCCCGCTGATCAACCATCACATAATGAATTTCATGTAATGACACATCACGTAATACTGTACGTCACATAAAAATATGTCATGTAGAGATGCGTAACATACAGATAAAGATATGTCACATTTAATGTCACATAATATTTCACATAATAATTCGCGCAATGAATTTCACATAATGACACGTGTATGTCATGTAAAAATATGTAATGTTGAGATAAGTAACACAGAAATACATCACCTAATGACTCGTCACGTAAAGATATGTCACGTTATGATATGTAACGCAATGATACGTCATGTAATGATATGTCACGCAATATTTCACGTAATGTACATCACAAAATGATATGTCAAATAATATGCCATGTAAAACAATATTATGTAAAGATACATCACATAGAGATTCGTCACGTAATTATACATCACGTAATGTCACATAGTGATATGTCATGTAAAGATAAGTCACAAAATGATTCGTCACGTTATAATACTTCACATAATGATACATCACATTATGATACGTCACGTAAATTGACCTGTTAAGATATGTCATGTAAAGATACAGTACGTCATGATACGTCAAGTAAAATGACACATAAAGATGATTCATTACGTGACGTATCATTAGGTGACATATCATTACATGACGTATCATTACATTAAATATTACGTGACAAATCAGTTCATGATGAATCATTACTTGATTTATCTTCACACGACATATCTTTACAGGTCATTTTACGTGACGTATCATAACGTGACGTATCATTATGTGAAGTATCATTACTTGACAGATAATTTTGTGGCTTATCTTCACTTGTTATAATACTTCACATAATGATAAGCCCTGTGAATTAGAGTTTTAGCTCTCATTGGAGCTTCTGCATAAGCACTGAGGGTGTCTACATTCGAGAAGGCATCTTTCCTGTGTTATGTTGGCTTGCAGAGTTCCATTACAGAGACTGATGCTCGGCCCTCTGTCACAACTCAGCTGTAGAGAGGAGCTCACATAGTAAATAAATTAGTTCATTAGCACCTCAGTAATGCTTGGCTACCTCCTGCCACACTTATTCAGAACGTCCTTTTTCACACGTTTGCAGTGAACCCCCCACACTGAGCGTATGACATGAAGATACCCCCGCTGTGTTCTGATGGCAAGGTCAGCATTGTGCATTCTGTGTGATAAGCAATTGAAATGATTTAGAAGACGAGTCGCTTTATTCAATGAGTATCTCACATAGTTAGCATTTCCCCAATCTCACTGTGACAGTCGCAGTTGCACTTATCATATAGCTACTTAACGGTGACAAATGTGTAATTTAATTGATGTTGAGAAATTAAATGGCATGGAAATACAGTACAATAAAGTCAAACAATACCACAATAATACACGGGGCGAATTCATTCGAATACATACAAAGGTCATGCTTTCGTCTGTAAAGGAAACAAGTGACCCTGACAACTGTTTGGTATTTGAGGAGACGTAAAGTCGTAGACATGAAAATGAACAAGAATCTAAGGAATTATCGGTAGTTACGTGGAAGAATACCTTCCGTAATTGGCCCCACAGGAGGACATTTTATTCTTTTGATTAATATCCAGAATCGTTTTATGAGGCCAATAAAGAAAAATGGATGTATTATAATTCAGGGGAGTAAATTAATTATTATGGCCATAAAGGAGAGTGAAACATGCCGTAGTGGAAAGGCCATAGAGAAACTCTATTCCGGCCAAAAAAACGATTTTAACTCTCTGTTTTGTGTGAATCTGAGCATAGCTGAGCCAAAACGGCCTGTCAGATTATAGTCTGAGGCCACGTCCAAACTAATTCGGTTTCGGTCTCCCAATGTCAACATTTTCCAAAGTTAGGGTGCAAGAGAGCATTTCTGGAAATCACCATCTTCGGTGGAGAAAAACGGGATTCTTTTGTGGATGAGTGGCTTAAAATGTAACAAAATCGGTTTTAGTCATAACTCAATTTTGACAAAATGTGTAGTTACTGCGTTTTGTCTGTGCAGGGTCATTTAAGCATTCTCAACTTCCAAGTACCTGTGAGAGTATCATTTTGAAAGACAACTCTGGAGTAAAATTTAAAATATTTTGTGCATGACTTACATTCAATATCCAGGAACATGCTCTTCTGATGTCCTCCAATCCTGCTGAGAGCTTCACAGTCGAACCGACCCCAGTCTGAGAGTTGTACCCCACTGATGGTCAACATGGACTTTCCATGCCGTCCACGAACTTCCACACGCCCATCCTGACTCTAAATGAATGCAAACCAATTAATTCACATTACAGATACCAGTACTGCTACTGTCTGGCAAAACAAAAACAAGCAGGATCGTATTATGCGATAACTACAATGTTTGCTCTTTGTAACAAGCTACAATGAAAATAAATGGCTTTGTTCCAGCATTTTCTATAATTGTAATTTGGTCACGCTTTCTGTGATTGCAGTAGGGAATTTTGAATGTATGAAGATTTGAACAAGCTCATCCCCCAACGCCTACTTTAATGATCACAACACTTCATTCTCCGTGAAAAAATCAATAAGTGTCCACCCTCTGTTTAATGCCTCGGAGTAGTACAGAGTGCGCTGTGAGCGTATCTGGCTGATAGTACTGGAGCTGCTGTGTGTTTATTTGATGAGGGCTATTATTGTAAGATAGTAGGTGACCCGAATGCCTTCTATTTTTCATTCGCATTAATGCACAACATAAATTTTTATTCGGACAGCGAAAGCTGACGTTAGGCATGCACCTGCCCATGGTCTTTTCACGCCTGGGGAATATGATGCAAACAAATACAAACATGTACAAACATACAAATACACTTTAAACTTGTAATTACTTGTAAAAACCAGAATGTCTAAGCAAATATTGCTAATAAAAGCTTAAAAGCATTCCGTTTTAAATCCAACAAAAGCACATGTGAACACAAACACAGGACTACACAAGCCCTCACAAACATCCTTGCACAAAAAACACCATGATGCATTGTAAAACACCCTTTCCAGCTGAATGAATATAATAAACAGCTAATAAAAGCAGCTACCAGAATCATATTTCTCATTTTGTGGTGAAAGATATAACTATTTGTTTTATGACCTCCAAACATATATAACATTTCAGAACGGCCGTGTAAGCAGATAAAAGAGACTAATGCAGATGAGTGAGAAGAAACTGACAGTCTCTCTCTCCGTCTCTCTGGCACCACTTCGTCTTCGGCCAAAGCTCCTAAATGTTTGATATGCTGCTGGATCTCAGTAAGAAATCAGAACCATAGCATTGAGAAACAAGAAGAGACAGATAGAAGAAGAGCAAAGGAGAAGACAGACAGTCAGACAGATAGACAGACAGGCGAACAGACATTGAGATGAAGAGACAGACAGATAGATAGATAGATAGATAGATAGATAGATAGAGAGACAGAGGGACAGACAGACAGATGAACAAACAAACAGACAAATGAACAGATGGACAGACAAAAAGACAGATAGATGGACAAAAAGACAGATAGACAGGCAAACAGATGGTCGAACAGACAGACAGAAGAACGGAAAGCCGAACAGACGGACAAATAGACAGACAGACAAACAAAAAAAGAAAAACAGACAGACAGACAGATAGACAGACTGACAGACAAAAGACGAACAGGCAGACGAACAAACAAACAGGCAGACAGACAGACGAACAGATGGATGGGCAGACAGACAGACAAACAGATGGACAAACAGACAGATAGAGAGACAGACGGACAGACAGGCAGATGAACAAACAGACATGAACAGATGAATGGACAAAAAGACAGATGGACAGAAGGTCAGACAGACAGGCGAACAGATGGTTGAACAGACAGACAGGTAAACAAACAGAAAGAAAG